>NW_026714995.1:0-95526 GCF_029784015.1 Lycium ferocissimum | reverse complement strand
AGTTGGCCTCTTATAGATTACAGGATGTTGCTGTTCATTGGTACACATTTTGGATGTCTTCTAGAGGGGTTAACACCTCTCCACCGGTATGGAAAGAGTTTGTAGATGCTTTTCTCCGACACTATTTGCTGCTAGAGGTTCGGGGGGCTAGAGTTGATAGATTTCTGAACCATAGATAAGGGAATCTGAGTGCCTGAGAGTATAGCCTTCGTTTTAATTCTTAGCCTAGGTATGCTCCAGCTATGATAGTCGATATGGGAGATCGTGTGCATCGGTTTGTGAATGGGTTGGGGCCCCATTTGATTAATGAATGTTTGACGGCCTCTCTTCAAAAAGTTATGGATTTTTCTTATATATAGGCCCATGCCCAGGATCTTGAAGAACGACAAAGAACAATGGAGGAGTGAGTGTGAGCATGATAAGGGTTATAGTAAGAGGGCCCGATCCTCAAGTCCTGTTAGTGAGTTCAGAGAGGGTCAGAGGCAGCTGTATTCTAGGCACTCAGGCCATTCAGCAGCTAGTGCACCTCCACGATTTGCGGGCCAGAGATTTGGTCGACCTATTCACTCCGGACCAGGTTAGAGTTTCAGAGCTTCGGGTTCTTAGTATAGGGGTGATTCAGGCTAGACGAGGCCGCCTTACCACGATGTACTCAATGTGGTAAGCTACATTGGGATTAGTGCAAATCAGGTTCTGATGTTTGTTATGCCTACGGTCATCGAGGCCATATTATGCGTGACTGTCCATCCAGAGGTGGTAGAGGTATGGTCCAGCCCACAGGATCAACATCTGATTCTTCATCTTCTGTACACCCTCCGGGGCAAATCTCACAGGCACCAATAGGCCGTGGTAGGGGTAGAGGAGGAGCGTCTTCGAGTGGTCCTCAACGCCGTATCTATGTACTGGCTGGACGATAGGATCTTGGGTTTTCCCCCGATGTTGTCACAGATATATTATCAGTATCTTCTCATGATGTATATGTATTGATTGATCCAGGTTCTACATTGTCATATATTACTCCTTATATTGTCGATCGTATTGGGGTGAACCCTGAGCCAATTAAACCTTTGAAGGTGTCTACATCCGTTGGTGATCTAGTGATAGCTAGTCAGGTATATAAAAATTGTGTGGTTATAGTCTGTGACCGCCGCACCATGGCAGATTTGGTTGAGTTGAGTATGGTAGATTTTGATATCATTATGGGTATGGATTGGTTAGCTTCTTGTTGTGCCAATGTTGATTGTAGAACAAAAATGGTTCGTTTCCAGTTTTCGGAAGAACTAGTTTTAGAGTGGAAGGGCAATACAATGTCTCTGAGGGGTAGATTTATTTCCTACCTCAAGGCAAGAAAGATGATCACTAAAGGTTGTATTGATCATCTAGTTCAGGTCCAGGTTACAGAAGTAAATTCGCCAACTCTTCAATCTCTCCCAGTAGTGAACGAGTTTTCAGATGTGTTTCCAAACGAGCTTCTAGGGCTTCCACTCGAATGAGAGATTGATTTTGCTATTTATGTGCTACCGGATACTAAGCCCATATCTATTTGTCCTTATAGAATAACTCCTGCAGAGTTGAAAGAGTTGACAGAGCAATTGAAGGATTTGCTAGAGAAAGGCATTATTAGGCCTAGTTCGTCGCCTTGGGGAGCACCTGTGTTATTTCTAAGAAAGAAAGATAGTTCCTTACGAATGTGTATCGATTACAGACAGATGAATAAGGTGACGATAAAGAATAAATACCCATTTCCAAGGATTGATGGTTTATTTTATTAATTGCAAGGTGCCAAATGGTTCTCAAAGATAGATTTAAGATCAGGGTACCACCGAGTGAGAGTTAGAGAGAAGGACATTCCGAAGAAAGCCTTTAGAACTAGATATGGTCATTTCGAGTTTCGGTTAATATTGCTCGGGTTGACGAATGCACCGACGGTGTTCGTGAATTTGATGAATAGTATGTTCAGGCCTTTTCTTGATTCATTTGTGATTGTGTTTATCGATGATATACTAGTATATTCTCGATCTGAGGTAGAGCATACAGATCATTTACGTGCCGTCCCTAAAGTTCTTTAGGGTCAAGAGCTATATGCAAAGTTCTTGAAATGTGAGTTCTAGTTGAATTCTGTGACTTTTCTGGGGCATATTATATCAGCTGATGGTATTTAGGTGGATACCCAGAGGATTGAAGCTGTAAAGACTTGGCTGAGACCTACAACACCTACGGAGGTTCGTAGTTTTCTGGGCTTGGCAGGTTATTGCAGAAGATTTGTAGAAGGCTTTTCTTCTATTTCTGCACCGCTGACGAAGCTGATTTAGAAATTAGCTAAATTTCAAATGGACGGATGCTTGTGAGCTTAGTTTTCAGGAATTGAAAAATAGATTGACTTCGGCCCCGGTTCTGACACTTCCAGAAGGATCGAAGGGCTATGTTATTTATTGTGATACTCCAGGCATGGGGTAAGGTTGTGTGTTGATGCAGCATGGTAAAGTTATTGCTTATGCTTCAAGGCAGTTGCGAAAACACGAGAAAAACTACCCGACCCATGATCTAGAGTTGGCTGTTGTGATTCATGCATTGAAGATGTGGAGGCATTATTTGTGTGGTGTTCATGTTGATATTTACACAGATCACAAGAGTCTCTAGTATATTTTCAAGCAGAAAGAGCTAAATTTGTGGCAAAGGCGAGGGTTGGAAGTGTTAAAAGATTATGATATTAGCATCTTCTATCATCCAGGGAAAGCGAACGTCGTCGCCGATGCTCTCAGCCGTAGATCCATGGGTAGCTTATGTAAGGTCCAATTGGAGAAGATGGAGTTAGCTCGTGAGCTTCAACAGTTTGGGAGTTCAATTGATGACTCGGGCAATACGGGAGTTACTATCCAGAATTCAGTTGTTTCATCTCTAGTAGTGGAGGTGAAAGAGAGCCAATATGGGGATCCCATATTAATTCACTACGGAGATACACTTCCTCAGAAGAAAAAGTCACCTTTTGAGATTTCTGCTGATGTAGTTCTCATGTATTGAGGCAGACTATGTGTTCCTGATATTGCGGGGTTACCTCACCAGATTTTGGAAGAGGCCCATTGTTCTCGTTCTTTTGTTCATCCGGGAGCGATAAAAATGTATCATGATCTTAAATCCATTTATTGGTGGGACAGAATGAAGAAAGACATAGCAGAGTTTGTAACTCAATGTCCTAACTGTCAGCAGGTGAAGATCGAGCATCAGAAGCCTGGGGAATTGTTGCAAGCCATGAAAATTCCGACTTGGAAATGGAAAGTAGTTAATATGGATTTCATTATAGCCTTGCCTCGCTCTCGGCGTAAGTATGATTCTATATGGGTAATTGTGCACAGACTCACAAAATCAGCTTATTTCCTGCCTTTCAGAGCTACATACTCTGTTGAAGACTTTGCGAAGCTTTATATCAAATAGATAGTACGACTCCATGGTATTCCAATATCCATTATTTCTGATAGAGGAGCACAGTTTACAACTAATTTCTGGAGGTCTTTCCAAGAAGGTTTGGGGACTCAAGTGAGTCCTAGCATAGTATCTCATCCACAGACTGATGGAAGCACCCTGAAGCTGGTCAAATAAATCATCAATATGAGGCATAGGACACTTGTTATGAATGGTAACCTTGTTCGGCTAGCCATAATCGATGCACATCCTCATAGATCCATCTTTCTTCTTCATGAATAACACAAGAGGAACCCAAGGAGAGACACTCGGTCTAATGAACCCCTTGCTCAATAAATCCTACAACTGCTTCTTAAGCTCTCTCAACTCGGTGGGTGTCATCTGATATGATGGAATAGAAATCGGGTACATTTTGGAAATTTCGCATCGTTTGCACTGTAGGTGAAAAATAATGCAAGCCTAAAGTTGACATGAAGACTTTATAAGGGTAAGGATGGTATATGATAATTTTAAGAGTGTACCTTAAGGTTTTGGAGTTAAATGAATCAACAGAAGTAAGTTAATTTGTTGAGAGATTGGAAACTTAAGCGATGTCTTGGGGAGATTTCGTGTTATTTGAGTTATAGATTGTGCTTAGCATCACCTTGAGAGGAATATATAGGGATCCTTATATGTTTGATTAAGGTTTATACAAGCTCCAAGTAGGTTCCATAAGAATTGAAGGTAAACGAATCGAAAAGAATGCATTTTCGCGAAATCAGGAAATCTGGGCAATGTGCGGCTGCATACTCAGTATGCTGAGCCGCATATTGGCCGCCAACTCACCAAATTGGATGGTATCTCTTCCCAACACCCTCCCTAAGGAAAGGAGGGTAGATGGGGCCGTATACTCATTATGCTGAGCCGCATCTCCACCGCAAATTGCAGTGCGGGGAGGGGGGGGGTTGCGACTTTAAGACCTTTTTAAGTTTCAAAGGACCTCATTTTTCATATCCACCCCTCACACTTATCTCCCCACATTGTTAGAAATTTATTGAGAGTTCTTGAAGGTTCCATAATATTCCAAACCCTTCTATATCATCAAGAGAGAAGATCAAACATCAAAACCTCAAGATAAATCCATGGAAAATGATGGTTCTTGTTTCTCTCCAAAGTTGTGATGAAATTGGTCTTGGAAGGAGTTGAGTGAGGTGAAGTTCTTCTATTATAAGGTATGTTCTCCATCCTATTACTATGATTGAGTTGGTTTAAAGTTTTTAGTAACTACTGGAATGGAAAAGAATTAAAGTGGAGAAGTCATAAAGTGTTAAATTGAAGTTGATGAATATAAGGTGAACTTAAAGGGGGATTTAAGATTAAATTGAATATAATTCCTTGATTATGGTATTGTTGATGTTATTATTGTTGTTTGAGAGTTGTGTTGGATTTTGGTGGAAGTTGATAAAATAGAGGAAGTGCTGCCCAAATTCCGTTAGCTCGCTAATTACTCTAGTTTAAACTTAAGGGTGTTTTCAAGACTTAACTTTAGTATGAATTCTCTTGAATGCAGATCTACGAGCTTGAAGGGAGAAATGTCAAGCAGTTAAGAAGACATAAAGGTATGTAAGGATTACCCTTTCTTCCTAAAGGCATGATTCCCTTATTGTGAGCCTATACATGATATCCATAATGTCCTACTTCTCAGAAATTCTAGAAACTCATGATTTTCAAGGTTCTTATGGTATTGTTGATAAAAGTTCTTTACGATGATGATGATGATGATTCCATTCCTAAAGATATCAAAGCTTATAGTTCTTAATGTTTTCATGATATTATGGAGTTTATTTATTGTTGTTGATCTCACCTTATGGTAGTTGTCCTTTCAAGGTGGGATATAGCGATGATGATGATTCCATAATAGAAATGGGAGGTTTACCGACCTTATGTCACTCCGATAGAGTTGTAATGCTTCCTTTGGATACTCATGGATGTCATTATATATATATGTATCTATTTTCTAGCACCAAGCCTATATAGCCGAGTACGATATCTATTGTGCACACCACTGCAGTTGGGTACGAAAAACACCGAGCCTTGTTATGGCCGGGTACGGGTGACACCGAGCCTATGTGGCCGGGTTATATGCATACATATATATATGTATACATATGTATATACATATATATGTATATATATATACATACGTATATACATATCTATATATATGTATGTATGTATGAAATGTTTCCTTTAAAGAAAGATTAAGTATGCATGACAGTCGTCTTAAGAGGTATAAATCGATCCCTTTATTTTAAGTTATCTTCATGTTGCTATTCATTCCTTACATACTCAGTACATTATTCGTACTTACGTTCTTTTTATTTGTGAATGCTGTGTTCATGCCTACAAGTAGATAGGGAGATGGACCAGACCCCTAGGCTGGGTCATTAGCCATTGCATAGAAGTGCTCCATTGATCCGGAGCTGCAGTTTAGTGGGTATTATTCTTTTATGTACTTATTTGGGCATGGCGGGGTCCTGTCCCGTCTTTATGATATTACATACTCCATGTAGTGGCTCGTAGATAGATGTATATAGCTAGATATCCCATAACCTTATCGGTTCACATTCTGTATATCATTTTTGTGGCCTTGTCGGCTTGTATATATGGGCATAGTTACTAATGTTTATATAGACGTGCATATGTTCGATGGAACTTGTGTGTCTTTAGTTTGTGGTAATTATGAGTTAGCCATGTGCTCAACTAGATATGATTATGAGAGGTATGTTAAGAGGTGCTCGGTCGGTTAGCTCCGGGTGCCCGTCATGGCCCCCCGGTTGGGTCGTGACAGGCGGGTGCCCGGATCTAAGTTAATACCAAAGTCAATGTCACGATCGGGTGGCATACCCGGCAGATCGGATAGGAATACCTTTGCTAACTCACTCACAATGGGAATGGACTCAAGGGGTGGAGGTGCAATAGTTGTGTCACGTACATGAGCCAGATATGCTAATTTCCCCTTGTTGACTAATTTCTTTGTCTGAAGAAAGGAAATAATCTTCTTCAAAGCGGGACTAGGAGTATCCCTTTACTCAAGTCTAGGAATGCCTGGCATGGCTAAAGTGACTATCTTGGCATGACAGTCCAAGATCGCATGATAAAGTGAATGTTAGGTCATACTAAAATAATATGAAAATCCACCATATCAAGTATCATCAAGTCTACCCCTGTGGCATAACTCAAAAAAGTAACCAAGCACAACCGATAGACTCGATCAACCACAATAGAATCAACGACTGGAGTAGACACATGAATAGGTACTGCTATGCTACCACAAGTCCCTACTAACAGCATGATGTACAGGCACATACGACTAAGTGGATCCAGGATCAAATAATACTGTCACGACCCAACCGGAGGGCCGTGACGGGCACCCGGTGCTAACCCAGCCGGGTACCTCTTAATGTGCATTTTCATTCACATTTAGGTGAGCCACATGGCTTACTCATAATTTACATACATCAATAGTGCTAATCTCGTTGGGAAACAACACATTTATATCATCATCAATAACGACGCCCATATCCATATACACAAGCCAACGAGGCTATCAAAATGATATACAAAATATGCGCCGACAAGGCTGCAAAGACATCTAACCATACACAATCGTCTACGAGCCTCTAAGAAGAGTAGGTAACATCATATAGAGCGAGGGGACGGGACCCCGCCATGCCCATATGTATGTACATAAAAGAATAGTACCCAAAAGCTGTATCTCCGGATGAAATGGAGCTCCTCTATGTAGTCCATGAATAAGAAATCTATGGATCAAGCCAGTCTCCCTGTCCACCTGCGGGCATGACGCAGCGTCCACAAACAAAAGGACGTCAGTACGAGTAATGTACTGAGTATGTAAAGCATAATCAACATCATAGTAGAAGCATAATAGACATAGTAGAAGCATAAGAGATAGCACAAGAAATAACATAAGATATAGCATAAGATGGGAGAGTTAGGAGGCAATAGAGTCATTTCTACCTCTAGTGGCCTTCATCATATCTACTTACTTGTCTTTCGTAGGGACCTTCCATTTCTAATGCTTACTCATGTACATACATACATATATATATATATATATTCGTATTCATATTCATGCTCGTATCCATATTATACCCGACCATGAAGGTTCGGTGGTTCACATACCCAGCCATGACAAGGCTCGATGATTATACATACTTGGCCCTACCAAGCCTCAGTGTTATCCGTACCCAACTGCAGTGGTGTGCGCGCAATAGTTATCATACCCGGCCATGTAAGCTCGCATAAACATAAGAGTCCATAAGTATCATCAATATCATTACTATCATTTTTTTCGTTACGTCTATCCTTAGAGGATCAACTATCATATAAGGGAAGCAATAGGATTGCGAAAGTATCGAGGATCATGAGCTGTAATAATCTTAGAGATAGAGTCACTTGGAAGACATTATAGGACTCATGAAAGAATATATATCAAAGGAACCATGCCTTAATGAAAGAAGGGTTAGTCTTACATACCTCTTTGTCCTCTTAACTAATTAACGTTTACTATCGAAGCTTGGACAATCTACATTTAGAAGGATTCATACCATGGTTAAGCCTTAATGACACTCTTAAATTCAAATTAGAATAATTCATGATCTAATGAAAATTGGGAAGCATTTCCCCTATTTCTTCATCTTCCACCATATTACAAAACAACTCCCAAACATCCATAGTACGCACACAATATCATAATCAAGTAATCACATTCCATTAAGCCTTCAAAATTCATTCTCATATTCAACATATACCAACAACCTCACACCCATTTTAGCACATTTTCATACAATACTTATTTATCACCATTACTACCTTCGATAACAAGATTATATTCATTTAATACTAAGAATCATGACTCAAGTTAGCTTACTACTCAAAAACATCATAAAAGTCTACATTTAACCCTCATTTCTACTTTCTTCTTCAACCCAAGTTTTTCAACAACTAAGCATTCATGATAACATGAAGTAAGCATGAAAACTAACCTTTTACCTCATGGGAAAGAGCTTTGGAGAAGCTATCAACTTAGGTGAAAACCCTAGCTTCAATACTCAAGAATTCCTTATAGTCTACTAACCTTAGGTTGCCTTCCAACACATGAACACTTTGATTCTTGCCTCTTGATCTTTGTTTTCTCTTGGATTGGGGTGGAATATGCTTGGACAAGGGTTTTGAGCTCTCAAGATTTGTGGAAAATGAAAAATGTAAAATGAAATAAATGAACCAAGGCCATCTATTTATACAAAAAGTTAAAAATCTGCCTGATGGACTTATACGGACCACTTATACAGTCCGTATAATATTATACGGTCCGTATAAGTGGAAGGTATAACACCAACATGGAAAAGTCCCTTTGCGTAAATGTCAACTTATACGGACCCACCTTATACGGACCGTATAAAGTTATACAGACCGTATAAGTGGTCGTATAACTCCAGTTGTGCGAAACTTTCTCTCGTTGATTCGTTTGACTTGCAATCCTTTTGGAACCTTCTTGTCACTTACATAATACTTCATTAACCATACAATAGGCTCTGTAGTAGCCTCTCAAGACATCACCAAATAAATATTAGCTAGATTATAGCGAAAGCCTTTCCGAACGCAACTTACATTTCACTTCCTTTAACAAACTAAATTTCACATATTCGTTTAACTTCAAAGTCTTATGGTATGCGCTTTAAGCTATCTAATACTTCCCTTAGTCTCACAAGAATTCCATAGTAGCCTTAAGCTCACATTAGCCTATCTACAAGGTAACAAATCAGAAATTTCCGAGGTGTAACATTTTTCCCCCCTTAGGAACATTCATCCTCGAGTGTTAGGTTCTTGGGGATTCTATAAAAATTTTGCCAAAGTTTCCCCTAGCATTTGGCACTACCATCCTGCAACAAAGAACCCAAAATATACCGCCTCACAGGGCTATAACAACAACATAAAAAACCATGGCCATACGCGGCCAAAAAAACATCAAGGAAAAACACTACATACCTGAGGCTAATGGCGTCTCTGCCTGAGTATCCTTTGAGGGTGAAAATAATTGCGGGTATCTGAACTTCATGTCCTTTTCGGCTTCCCAAGTCATTTCCTCTCTATTATTATTTCTCCATAAAACCTTTACTGAAGCTACCTCTTTGGTTCTGAGCTTTCGTACTTGCCTATCTAAAATGGCAATAGGGACTTCTTCATAAGACAATTATTTGATAACTTGGACATCATCTATTGGTACAATTCTAGAAGGATCTCCAATGCACTTACGAAGCGTCGATACATGGAAAACTAGGTGAACTGACTCCAAATCTGGAGGTAGATCTAATTCATAAGCCACTCGGCCTACCTTGCGTACAATTTCATAAGGTCCAATGTACCGAGGGCTAAGCTTGCCCATCTTGCCATATCTTATGACGCCCTTGATTGGCGACACCTTCAAAAATACCCAATCTTTCATTTTGAACTCTAAGTCTCTTCGACGATTATCTGCATAGGATTTCTGATGACTCCGGGCTGTTAATAATCTATCCTGTATAAGCTTGACTTTCTTTATAGCTTGCTGGACCAAGTCCGGTCCTATCAATTTGGTCTCTCCCACTTTGAACCACCCAATTGAGGATCTACACTTTCGCCCATATAAAGCCTCATACGGAGCCATTTGGATGCTAGAATGATAGCTATTGTTATAAGAAAATTCAATAAGTGGTAAGTGATCATCCCAACTACCTCCAAAATCCAATATGCATGCCCGTAGCATATCCTCAAGGGTCTGAATGGTACGTTCATCTTGTCCATCAATCTGTGGGTGGAATGTCATGCTAAGACTCACCTGAGTTCCCAAACCTTCTTGGAAAGATTTTCAAAAATTAGCTGTAAACTGAGTCCCTCTATCGGAGATAATAGATACTGGAACACCGTGAAGTCGCACTATCTCTCTAACATAAAGCTTTGCATAATCTTCTGCTACATATATAGTTCTGACTAGTAAGCAATGAGCTGACTTCGTGAGTCTATCCACAATCACCCATATAGAATCATACTTACGTCGAGAGCGGGATAAGCCTGTAATGAAGTCCATGTTAATTACTTCCCATATCCAAGTTGGAATTTCTATAGCTTGCAACAATCCACCCAGTTTTTGGTGCTCAATTTTCACTTGCTGACAGTTAGGACATTGAGTTACGAATTCTGCTATATCTTTCTTCATCCCATTCCACTAATATATAGATTTAAGATCATGATACATCTTCGTCGCTCCGGAGTGAACGGAATAACAGGAACAATGGGCTTCTGTCAATATTTGGTAGCGTAATCCTGCAACATCAGGAACACATAACCTGCCACGGCATCGGAGAACTCCATCTCCAGAAATCTCAAATGATGACTTCTTTTTCTGAGGGAGTGTATTTCTGTAATGAATTAGCATGGGATCTTCGTATTGTCGCTCTTTCACTTCCACTACTAGCGACGGGACCGCTGAATTTTGAATGATAGCTCCCATACTCCCTGAGTCCACTACTCGAACTTCTAGGCTAGCTAACTGCTGGAGCTCACGAGCTATCTCTCTTTTCTCTAGCTGAACATTGCATAAACTTCCCATGGATCTACAGCTAAGAGCATCAGCCACCATATTTGCTTTACCGGGATGATACAGGATGTCAACATCATAATCTTTCAACAATTCCAACCACTGCCGTTGCTGTAAATTCAATTCTTTCTGCTTGAAGATATACTGAAGGCTCTTATGATCTGTATAAATATCAACGTGGATGCCATACAAATAATGTCTCCACATCTTCAATGCATGAATCACTGCAGCCAATTCAAGATCATGGGTTGGATAATTTTTCTCATGTTTCAAGAATCGCCTTGAAGCATACGCAATCACCTTACCATGTTGCTTTAACACACAGCCTAGCCCAACGCACAAGTATCACAATAGACAACGTAGCCTTCCGATCCCTCAGGAAGTGTCAGGACTGGGGCAGAAGTTAATCTATCCTTTAGTTCTTGGAAACTACGTTCACAAGTATCTGTCCATTGAAATTTAGCTAATTTACGGTTAACTTCATGAGCGATGCAGAAATAAAAGAAAATCCTTCTACAAATCTCCTGTAATAACCTGCTAAGCCCAGAAAACTACTAACTTCCATGGGGGTTGTGGGCCTTGGCCAAGTCTTCATGGCCTCAATCTTTTGGGTATCTACCCGAATACCATCGGCTGAAATAATATGCCCCGAAAAGGTCACCGAGTTCAACCAAAACTCACACTTAGAAAATTTGGCAAATAACTCTCGAGTTTGAAGAACTCTAAGAACAGTACGCAAATAATCTGCATGCTCTGCCTTGGACTTAGAATATACCAGGATATCATCGATGAACACAATCACAAATAAATCTAGGAAGGGCCTGAACACATTGTTCATCAAATCCATGAATGCGGCCGGGGCCTTAGTTAGCCCTAATGACATTACTCGTAACTCAAAATGGCTGTATCTGGTTCTGAATGCTGTCTTAGGAGTATCTTTCTCCCTAACTCGCACATGATGATACCCGAATCTCGAATCTATCTTTGAAAACCATTTGGCGCCTTGTAATTGATCAAATAAGTCATCAATCCTTGGGAGTGGATATTTATTCTTGATCGTCACTTTATTCAGTTGCCGATAGTCAATGCACATTCGCAAGGAGCCATCTTTCTTTTGGACAAACAACACGGGTGCTCCCCACGGGGATGAACTAGGTCTAATAAAACCCTTCTCAAGCAAGTCATTCAGTTGCTCCTTCATCTCTTTCAACTTTGCGGGGGCTATCCTATAAGGAGGAATGGATATGGGCTTTGTATCCGGTAGCACATCTATAGCGAAATCAAGCTCCCGCTCTAGAGGGAGGCCTGGAAGCTCTTCCGAAAATACATCCCGAAACTCACTCACCACGGGGATAGACTGAATAGTTGGCGACTCAGCTTCTACATCTTAGACCCGAACTAGATGGTAAATACAAACTTTTGTGATCAGTTTCCTTGCCTTTGATAGGAAATAAACCTACCTTTCGGGGACGCGGTATTTCCTTTCCATTCTAAAACTGGTTCTCCCAAAAACTGAAAGCGAACCATTTTCATTCTACAATCAACATTGGCATAGCAAGATGCCAACTAATCCATGCCCATGATAACATCAAAGTCCACCATTTTTAACTCATGTAAATCAACCATTGTACGATGGTCACAAATCACAACTACACAATTTCTATACACTCAACTAGCTATTACCGGTTCACCAACGGGCATAGATACCTCAAAAGGTTTGATCGACTCCGACCCACAATATATGGAGTAATATATGACAATATGGAGCCTGGATCTATCAAAGCATATACATTATGAGAAAATACCAATAATATATCTGTGACGACATCGGGGGAAGACTCAAGATCCTGTCGCCCCGCCAAAGCATAAATACGGTGCTGAGGACCACTAGAACTAGGAACTGTCCCTCTATCTCTACCATGGCTAACTGGCGCATGTTGTCACGACCCGGGCTACGGGCCATGACGGGTATCCGGGGCTAACCACCGAACACCGCTCATCACATCGTCACTCATCTACTCTTGTTCATAATATGCATATCCTCGTAACCATAGAAAGCTATTAACATCTGAAACCTATTTACTTTATAAACATCAGCCCTTTAGGCTATCAAAATAATAATATACATATGCGTGCATATACATGGAGACTATGGGACTATACTACCCACACATGCGCATCTACGAGCTCTACTAGAGTACTAGACATATAGACGGGACAGGACCCCGTCGTGCCCAAAATATTAATATACATGTATGTACCAAAAGAATAATCAATGGCACCTCCGGAAAATGGAGTGCTCTCAAATCAGCTACTAGCTCCTATGGATCTGCACCGTCTCCCTGTCTACCTGTGGGCATGAACACAGCGTCCAAAGAAAATGAACGTCAGTACGAACATTGTACTGAGTATGTAAGGCGGGAATGAAATAAACATAATAAGGAAATCATAAGTCATGAGATGAGGATACAACCTGTGTACTCTTTTAAGTATAGGTACATTTCATATACATACATCATACCTAAGCATATCATGTGCATTATCATTGCGTATGCCTTATCATACCACATATACATCATCGTACCATACATGCATCATCATATCAATCATACATCATCATGTCGTTAACCCGCGTCCGGGTAACTATCATATGTAGCCCACTAGTGGTGTCATGCCCGGCCCTCTAGGCTCGGTGTAAACATAGCAGCCCACTTTAGCGGTGACATGCTCGGCCTTCTAGGCACGATGTAATCGTATGCAGCCTGCCTTAGCGGTGACATGCCCGGCCATTTAGGCGCGGTGGAATCTCATCGTCATACATATCATACACTTATTGTTATCATGCATTCATGGACATATCATAGCTTAATATCATTATACATTTATCATCAAAACATCCATTAGAACTTGAGGGTAGCTAGAGCTATATCGGAGTGACTAAGGTCGTAACCTCCGATTACGTTATGGAATAATCATAGCCATTATGTCTCACCTTGGAGGGATTATTTTAAGGTGAGTGTACATGAGAAAACATCAATGTATCGTAGTCAACATCATTAACCTTGTAGGCACATCATATCATAATCTCTAGAATCCGTAGGCTTGAACTTAGCATTATCATTTCGCACTTATAGCATATTTCTTACCTCATATGGCTATTCGTGAACATAGGTTCTTAGTCTTTCGAAACATAGGAAATTCATGAGGAGGGAGGGAAATCATGCATATGATTCATGCCTTAGGAAGAAAGGTTGAGCCTTACATACCTTTGTCGTTTAACTACTTTATTGCTTGCTCACTCTCCTTTAATGCACTCGTTTATACCTTCAAGGGAATTCGCATCGGCATTAGCTAAATAATCATAAGAACGTACTTACTAAAGCTAGAGAAAATTGGGCAGCATTTCCTTTGTTTATACTACTTTCCTCCATATTCCATATCAACTCCCAACATTCATAATATCAATCACAACATCATAACAACAATCGTCATTCATTTACATTATTCACATTTCACAATTTCACTCCAATTCTCCATAGTCGTGACCAAAGTCCATTATCGCATTCTTTCTTATACAATACTTATCCCATGTTCTAAATGTCATTTATAACGTATTTATAATCTTAACATATCCATTTTCATGATTCAATCCAACTACTACTCGATGATGGCACTATTCACACATTTATGACCTATTTTCCATACTCTTCTACAATTCGAGTGTTTCAACCTATCAATACTTCAAACAATATGAGAAGATCGTGAAACTCACCTTAGATGATGGAGGAACAAGCCTTGAATGGTAATACACCTCTTGCACCAAAACCCTATTTTACCTCTCTTGGGATTTCTTGGTTTGAATGGCTTTTAATGGGTTTCATACACTTGATTCTCTTCAATTCTTGTTGTTGATCTTTGATTTCCTTGTTTTCTTTTGGTTGAAGTGTTTGGAGTGTTCTAGAGGTTTCTTGAGTTGTGGAGATGAAGAATGAAAATGAAAATGAAATGAGAAGAGGTCCCTTATATTAATTCATCATCAGTCCCGACCGAGATCTACGGACCAACATACAGTCTGTATATTTTCTACTGGCCGTATGTATGGCCGTAGATCTGGTCCAGTGAGACATGATATACTGTGCTGAATCTACGGTTGGACATACGGTCCATACATTTTATACGGCCAGTATGTCTGGCCGTATGTTTGCCCAGTTTTCCGAGACGTGTTCTCGTCGACTCGTTTGATCTCCGATCCTTATGGAACCTTCTTAACACTTGTTCAACACTTCATTACCATTCTAAGGGATGTTATAACTCTTTCTCAAGGTATCATTAGAATGTTGTTAACTCAATACTCAAAATTCGCATCCGATACGCAACATATGACTCGCCTTCCTTAACAACTTCCTCTCCTTATCTCGAATGTCTTTGGAAATCTTAATTAGGACCATTAAGGCTATTTCTTGCTTGTCAAAACATCGTATACATCATACCCCTTCGATGACCTATTCACTGTAAGCTAACGGGAAATTTTCCAAGGTGTAACACATGTGAACTTGGCCCCATAGGGCATATAGATGATGAAGACCCGGCTGTCGACCTTGAAGGCTGAACCCTACCCCTGCTACCAACCAAGGGGAAATCACGCATGATATGGCCTGGCTGACCACATGCATAGCAAACCTCTGAGCCTAGTCGACACTGGCTCCAATGTAACTTCCCGCACTGGGAGCATCGTGGCACGGGTGGCCTTGCCTGACCCGAATCACCCTTGAATTGAGAACCTGAAGCCCTGAAACTCTGACTCAGCCCGGAATGAGCAGATCTATCAGATCTTTGGCCTGTAAACTGCGGAGGCGCACTAGTCATAGAATGGCTCGAATACCTAGAAAAGTCTTTGCCCGCCTCTAAACTCACTCGTCGGACCTGAAGATGTAGCCCTCTTACTATACCCTCTGTCATGCTCACGCTCACTTCTTTACTGTTGTTGGCTTTCCTCCAAATTCTGGGCATGGGCTTGAATGCATGAAATATCCATGTTATCCTGAAGGGACGCAGTCAAGCACCTATCCATCAAATGTTGCCCTAAGCCTCTCACAAATCGGTGTACTCAGTCACCCATATCCGCTACCATGGCCGAAGCATACCTAGCCAAAGAATTGAAGCGGAGTTTATACTCTAAGGCACTCATACTTCCTTTCTTAAGATTCAGGAACTTGTCGGCTCTAGCCTGCCGAACCTCTGGAGGTAAGTAATGTCAGAGGAAGGCATCTACAAATTCTTGCCATACCAAGGGAGGTGCACTGACTCCCTGCGAAGCCATCCAAACCGTATACCAATAAACCGCGACATGCCGGAGTTTATAGGACGCTAACTCTACCGATTTAATGTCTGAAGCATGTATTAATCGAAGTGTCCTCAACATCCCATGAATAAAGTTCTGAGGGTCCTAATCCGGCTTTGACCAGAAGAATTTCGGAGGGTTCAAGCTAATTAAATCACGGGCCTTGCACTAACAGCCCTATCTCCTTGCCCTGTGCCTTGTCGCTTAGTCTGGGCAGCAACCAACTAAGTAAGTAAATGAATGGCCTCTTTTACATCGTGACCAAAGCATCCGGTGAGGAGGGGAGGTGCTTTGGAGCGGGGTTGAGGCTCCTTCATGCTCGCGAAAATAGGCACCGAGTGGGAGGACTGAGATTGAGCTGCATTCTGGGACTCACCCTCCTCTATATCCGTTGGCGGTGCTCTTTCAGCCCACTTTTTTGCCACTGTCTTGCCCTTTTGGGCTGCCGTAACTTTTCTCTTTACAGGAATTTTTGAAATACATAATACACGATTAAGGAAAGAGAAATCCTTATATTATGGCTCTATCGCATGATCTTACGAAAAAAGAAGGACATTCATTCCTAAAATGCCCATAGCCTCCTATTTATAAGTATGGCGTGCAGCACACCCATAAACAAGACTCTATTGGACACGGCTCGTAGACACACCCTAGGACAGAACTGCTCTGATACCACTTTTGTCACGACCCAACCGGAGGGCCTTGACGGGCACCCGGTGCTAACCCACCCGGGTACCTCTTAACGTATATTTTCATTCACATCTAGGTGAGCCACATGTCTTACTCATAATTTACATACATCAAT
This sequence comes from Lycium ferocissimum, assembly GCF_029784015.1. Taxonomy (NCBI): domain Eukaryota; kingdom Viridiplantae; phylum Streptophyta; class Magnoliopsida; order Solanales; family Solanaceae; genus Lycium; species Lycium ferocissimum. The sequence continues at coordinate 78,321 of NW_026714995.1, read as the reverse complement.
ATTGCTAATCTAGTTGGGCAACAACACATTTATATCATCATCAATAACGATGCCTATATCCATATACACAAGCCGATGAGGCTATCAAAATGATATACAAAATATGCGCCGACAAGGGTGCAAGACATCTAACCATACACAACTATCTACGAGCCTCTAAGAAGAGTAGGTAATATCATATAGGCGGGACAGGACCCCGCCATGCCCATATGCATGTAGACAAAAGAATAGTACCCAAAATTTGTAGCTCTAGATGAAATGGAGCTCCTCTATGTAGTCCATGAATAAGAAATCTATGGATCAAGTAGTCTCCCTGTCCACCTGCGGGCATGACGCAGCGTCCACAAACAAAAGGACGTCAGTACGAGTAATGTACTGAGTATGTAAAGCATAATCAACATCATAGTAGAAGCATAAGACACAACACAAGAAATAACATAAAATATAGCATAAGATGGGAGAGTCAGGAGGTAATAGAGTCATTTGTACCTCTAGTGGCCTTCATCATATCTACTTACTTGTCTTTCATAGGGACCTTCCATTTCTAATGCTTACTCATGTACATACATACATAAATATATTCGTATTCATATTCATGCTCGTATCCATATCATACCCGACCATGAAGGTTCGGTGGTTCACATACCTGGCCATGACAAGGGTCGGTGATTATACATACTTGGCCCTACCAAGGTTCAGTGTTATCCGTACCCAATTGCAGTGGTGGGCGCGCAGTAGTTATCATACCCAGGCATGTAAGCTCGGTGTTGCATAATAGTCATACATACTTAGACGCGTATACATAAGAGTCCATAAGTATCATCAACATTGTTACTATCATCGTTTTCATTACATCTATCCTTAGAGGATCAACTATCATATAAGGGAAGCAATAGGATCGTGAAAGTATTGAGGATCATGAGCTGTAGTAATCTTAGAGATAGAGTCACTTGGAAGACATTATGGGACTCATGAAAGAATATATATCAAAGGAACCATGCCTTAATGAAAGAAGGGTTAGCCTTACATACCTCTTTGTCCTCTTAACTAATTAACGTTCACCGTCGATGCTTAGACAATCTACATTTAGAAGGATTCATACCATGTTTAAGCCTTAATGACACTCTTAAATTCAAATTAGAATAATTCATGATCTAATGAAAATTGGGCAGCATTTACCCTATTTCGTCAACTCCCACCATATTACAAAGCAACTCCCAAACATCCATGGTACGCCCACAATATCATAATCAAGTAATCACATTCCATTAAGCCTTCAAAATTCATCCTCATATTCAACATATACCAACAACCTCACACCCATTTTTGCACATTTTCATACAATGCTAATTTATCACCATTACTACCTTCCATAATAAGATTATATTCATTTAATACTAAGAATCATGACTCAAGTTAGCTTACTACTGAAAAACATCATAAAAGTCACATTTAACTCCCATTTTCTACTTTCTTCTTCAACCCAAATTCTTCAACAACTAAGCATTCGTGATAGCATGAAATAAGCATTAAAACTAACCTTTTGCCTCATGGGAAAGAGCTTTGGAGCAGCTATCAACTTAGGTGAAAACCCTAGCTTCAATACTCAAGAATTCCTTATAGTCTACTAAACCTAGGTAGCCTTCTAACACATGAACACTTTGATTCTTGCCTCTTGATCTTTGTTTTCTCATGGATTGAGGTGGAATATGCATGGAGAAGGGTTTTGAGCTCTCAAGACATATGGAAAATGAAAAATGTAAAATGAAATAAATGAACCAAGGCCATCTATTTATACAAAAAGTTAAAACTCTGCCCGATGGACTTATACGGACCACTTATACGGTCTGTATAATATTATACGGTCCGTATAAGTGGACCATATAACACCACCATGGAAAAGTCCCTTTCTGTAAAGGTCGATTTATACAGACCCCCTTTATACGGACCGTATAAAGTTATACGGACTGTATAAGTGGTCGTATAACTCCCAGTTGTGCGAAACTTTCTCTCGTTGATTCGTTTGACTTTCAATCCTTGTGGAACTTTCTTGGCAATTACATAATACTTTATTAACCATATAATAGGCTCTGCAGTAGCCTCTCAAGACATTACCAAATAAATATTATCTCGATTATAGCGAAAGCTTTTCCGAACGCAACTTACATTTCACTTCCTTTAACAAACTAAATTTCACATATTCGTCCAACTTCAAAGTCTTATGGTATGCGCTTTAAGCTATCTAATACTTCCCTTAGTCTCGTCAGAATTCCATAGTAGCCTTAAGCTCGCATTAGCCTATCTACAAGGCAACAAATTAGAAATTTTTGAGGTGTAACAAATACAGATGCTGCTCTATGTCGGACAGAAGCAGTACCTGAAATGACAAAAAGATCTGAGGTCTTTACCTTGGGTCTACCTGGGAACGAATAACACTGGGCCCTACCCCGACCGTACTGTCCAGACTGTGATCCACCACTTGAACTATAGGACCCACCTCTACCGACCTGGGACCTACCCTTAGAAATTAGTAGACCACCGCGGGCTGACTTAGCACCGCCTCTCGAAGAAGCACCACTTCATCTACCTAAATATACTGGAGTCCTCTGGGCTGAAAACCCTGCTTGGGTTGTGTACACTCTCGAGCAAAATTACCAAAAGATCCAAATATAAAACAAGCCTTAAAAGGCAGAGCCGGATGAACCAAAATTGAAGACCCAGCTGAAACAACTCTGTCTGCTGGTCGAGAAAATGAGTTCTCAGAAGCTCTATGCCTGGATGGCCCCCTAGAAGAAGCCTGCAATGCTGACTACACAGGACGACCAGAATAGGACTGATACTGCCTAGAAGAATGTCCGGCGCCCCTCTAGCTAGAACCACTATAACCCTAAACTGTCTCGGCCTCTTCTCACTAACTCCTTAAAACTAGCAGGCCTTGGCGGCCTCCACTAATGGCGCATGCTCAACAATGGGCTAGAAGAAAGCACTAATGGCCTCAAATTGAAGGCATGGAATCTAAAGAGAAGTAACGAGCCCACCAACAAATCGTCTAATCCTGCTGGGCTCAGTTGGAATCAGGGGTCCTGAATAACAGGCCAAATATAAATAGTGAGTCAGATAAGCATCAACAGATAATTCCCTCTGTTGCAAGTGGAGAAACTTATCTCTACATGCCTCTCTCAAGGCCCAAGGCACATACTTCTTAAGGAAGTCCGATGACACTTTGTCCAAGTAAGTGGAGGAGAACCCTCTCGTCTGCAAGAAATGAAGTACCTCCACTAGGTCATCGCATCTCCGCAAAACTTGTATGACACATAAGCAACACCGTGGTTCTCAACAATCCCCATCCTGTGCAATTAATCATGTACGTCTAATATAAACTTATATGCTTCCTCTCCAGATGTACCATTTGTGAAATCTCGACAGGTCCATCTTCCTGAACCTCCCTACCAACTCCTGGTCGATCAAAGTCATAAAAGGGCCTGCCATGGGTCTAAGATCATCTCTCGGGGCCGGCACTGAATCCATCTGTGGAGCCACAGCCATAGCAGGGTCCGCTGTATGAGTCTGCCTCTACTCAAGGGTCTGCGCCCCAACTCTAGTCTGTGATCCTCCATCTGGAGAAGTAATGCTAGCGGCAGCTTGCTGGGCATCCAAATGAAGTAGAATGCGAGCCATAGTGTCCTAGGTCCCCTGATCTAAAGTGACCTCGATATGTACCCGCTCAGGAGCCACATTATCCCTGACGGACTGGTCTTGAAGCTAATGAACCTCAGGCCCAGGCTCTGGAGATGGAGATCTCGCATGTCGCTGTCCAACCGTAGGTGCCCTACCCATGGCTGATGCAGCCCGCGGCCTCTAGCTCGACCGTGTCCTCTAATTGTCGCTCGTCCCCTGGTGCCAGCCACAACTGCGGGCTTCGATACTTGATCTTGGGCTATCCTGGCTCAAGTCTTCACCATTTGTGAGAGAAGAGATATGAGTCAGATATCAATTTGAGTGTTACAGATACCTATTAGAATAAAGTACCACGAAAGAATGAAAGAATGTGAAGTTTCCTAAATGTCCTATAGACCTCGCAGATAAGTACGGAGCTCATCGTACCGATCCGTGAGACTCTACTAGACACACTCTTATATTATAGATCGAGTAACCTAGGGCTCTGAGACCAACTTTTCACAACAAAATTTCACTAAGTCGTGCGGGCACATACCTTTCCCACCTCGATAGCCGAACCCTTAACCCAAAATTCACAAGTGATAGAAAATAGCGAAAGAAAGTAAAATAATGTGAGTCTCACAAATATAATATCAATACGTGCGGAAGTAAATGAAATCCACCCCATTATAGTCTGGTCATACAAGAGCATCTAAACTAAATACTATAAGTCTGAATAATAATACATAAGTAGTCTCAAAATCATGTCTCAGAATGGAAAGCAAGACATAAGTAATAGGAAGAGTCTTCGGGCAATGAACATCCTCATGCTCACCCTAAAGAGACTCGAATTAGAAATCCTCAAGTATCAGCCATGAGGGTTGAAGTAGATCCAACCCGGTACTCCTTATTCATAAAAGAATGCAGCAAGCGTAGGTTAGTATAAATAACAAGTACTGATAGGTATCATAGGCCGACTAAGACTAGCTAACGTATATAAGGACAACAAAGCCAAATAGATGCGTAAAAAAACAAGGTACAAGTCTACACGAATCCATAACCACGGTACAAGTCATCACCTATGTTATAGTCTCTAAACCCAACTGTGCTAAGTCTCTGTGTAACCAATCCGAATCTATATATCACAATCATATCACAACAAGTCATCACCTATATTATAACATCTAAACCCAATTGTGCTAAGTCTCTGTGTGACCAATCCGAATCAGTATATCACAATCATATTATAACATATCACAAAAAACCAAGAGGTACAATACAATGCAATAATGTATGAATGATGAATTCAATGCATATGCACCGTACACATGTACTCCGACCAATGGAACATCACATCTCGGCAGCACAACCCATGGGGGACCCGCAAAGTCCATGTACCAGTATCTCCACAGACAGCCCAGAGATGACTCCAGTCCCACCTATACGCCTCATATCAGTCATTTCGAATATAGTCCTGAGATGACTCGATATACAATATGTTTCAAAACATCAGTATTCCTTCTTACTTTCCATCCTTAGTACCATAATAATGCAATATCAATGTATCATGAAAATGAGTATGAATACCATGCAATGTAATATCAACAACCAATTCAATCCCAAATAGTACCAAACATGGAACATAAGTAATATCAATTGGCTCGTTGTCACATTGAGACATTGAATATTGGTGATTAGTGATATATCATGACTATGATATTTCTAGCCCTTAAATCATACAACAAGGCCCAACCTAAGGCAATATCCAACCCAACTTTATACCCGAAGGTTTATATGCATTCTCATAAAATATCGTCTAAACTTACGCTTCGCTAATCGAAGTCTTACCATAAGGTAAACCGTAACCTATTGGGAAAGCTAAACAAAGAAAGTCTCCAATAGTCAAACCTTAGTCTTGCCTTTCCTTTGAGCCTCGAGATAATGGAAGTCTAATCATATCCGAATTATGAAATTAGAATCAAGAAGAAATATCATTCAACATTAACATCTATTCAAGACCCAAATCTCAACCTATGGAATGGGATTTATGAACTAGAAAGATGAAACAAGGAATGTATAGGTCTCAACATGAAATTAATGTTCTAGATGATCAACTCCCAATCAATTATAAGCTAGAAGAACTAAAATTTCACTTAAATTTGGATTCTAGGCAAAACCCCCAACGTTGATTTCTGCATTGTTTTAAATCCGAGCACTCGCCCTATTTCTATTCCACTATATCAGATGGCACCTGCCGAGTTGAGAGAGCTTAAGGAGCAACTGCAGGATTTGTTAAGCAAGGGATTTATTAGACCGAGTGTCTCCGCTTGGGGTGCTCCTGCATTATTTGTGAAGAAGAAAGATGGAACCATGAGAATGTGCATTGATTATCGTCAGTTGAAGAAGGTTACTATTAAGAACAAGTACCCTATGCCTTGTATTGATGATCTATTTGACCAGCTTCAGGGTGCTTCTGTATTTTTGAAGATTGACTTGTGTTCGGGCTACCACCAGTTGAGGATTAGGGCTGAGGATATTCAAAAGATGGCCTTTCGGATGAGATATAGCCACTATGAGTTTCTGGTGATGTCTTTTGGGCTTACCAATGCCCCGACTGCATTTATGACTTTGTTGAATGGCATCTTTAGGCCATTCCTTGACTCCTTCTTGATTGTGTTTATTGATGATATCTTGGTGTATTCCAAGAGTAGATAAGAGCATGAGAGCCATCTTCGTACTGTTCTTGGGTAGTTGAAGAACCATAGCTTGTTTGCTAAGTTTTCAAAGTGTGACTTTTGATTGGAGTCTATGGCATTCTTGGGCCATGTTTTGTCTAATGATGGGATTATGGATGACCCACAGAATATTGAGGTTGTGAGGGGTTAGGCGAGGCCCACTACTGTTATCAAGGTTCGTAGTTTTGTGGGTTTGGCCAGCTACTACCGTCGTTTTGCAAAGGGTTTTGCTTCTATTGCTTCGTCTTTGACCAGATTGACTCAGAAAGATGTTTCCTTTCAGTGGTCCAATGATTTTAAGGAGAGCTTTCAAAAGCTCAATCTTGTTTTGACTTCAGCCCCGATCTTAGCATTACCTGTGAAGGGTAAGGATTTTGCGGTATATTGTGATACATCCCGTATAGGTTTGGGTGTTGGGTTGATACAGGAGGGTAGAGTGATAGCTTATGCTTCCCGTTAGTTGAAGATCCATGAGAAGAATTACCCTACCCATAATTTGGAGTTGTTCGCCGTGGTCTTCATATTGAAGATTTGGAGGCATTATATGTACGGTGTCCATTGTGAGGTTTTCACCGATCACGGTAGTCTTCAACATGTGTTTACTGAAAGAGATCTTAATTCCAGGCAGCGCCGATGGATGGAGCTCCTAACGGACTATGAAATCCCTATTCTTTATCATTCCGGGAAAGCCAATGTTGTGGCTGATGCCTTGAGTCGCAAGGCAGTGAGTATGGGGAGTTTAGCTCGTTTGATTGTTTTCCAGCGTTCGTTGGCCATGGAGGTTCAGACTCTAGCCAAGAGCTTCGTCCGTATTGATATTTCAGCCCCAGGCAGGATCTTAACTTATGTAGAGGGCGAAGTCATCTTTATTGGACCGGATCAGGGCTCATCAGTTTGAAGATGTTCAATTGAGTTAGATTCGAGATAGGGTTTTGAGGGGTGAGGCTGTTACACCTCGTAGTTTCGTCCGTTGAGATTCGTTAGGCGTTAGTTGTCCTAATCACGAAAATGGGAGTTACCTTAGGATATATGAGATTACATGTTCCCATAATATGGTTATGGGGGTTTAAGCCCATAAAATGAGCTATGGAAGGATTTAAGAACAAACAAATAAAGGAATGGAGTTTGTGGGAAATTGGTAAAACTTGGCAAAATTTTCGGACAGGATTTTGGTCCAGATTAGGGGAGGCATATCTCCTAGAATATGAGGAGTGTTGGTGTATTTCTTTTGTCCAAATCGAAGTTTATCGAGTCTAGTTTCCAACACAACAAACCGTTTATCAATGTGACGTCTAAGTAAAATGTTATGCATGTTTTACGACAGACTATCTGAGCAGAAAATTTCTGCGGACCATTTGACGGCCCGCAAGAATTTTGATGCCCCGTCAAACTGCACCAGCGGTCCGCCAAATGGTTACAGTGAACCATAGCATCGGCTGGGCAGTTCTACAGACCATTTTGATGGTCCGTAAGAATTTTTACGGCCCGTTAAAATGGGCGCAGAATTGCCCGATGGGATTTTAAGTTCCGCTTTATATAATTCACTCCACTTCATTTGGACATTTTATTTCACCAAATCATATCCAAAAGCTCTCTAAAAATCCTCTCTTCCACTCCATAAACTAATACAAGCCAAAATCTAAGGGAGATTAAATATCAAGAGGCAAGGATCAAGATACCCATGTGCCAGAGGTCTTGCTAGGGTTAATAAACTCCAAAAAAATTTTGGACATTGAAGCTAGGGTTTTCATATAAGTTGATAGCTTGCTCCAAAGCTTATTCTTATGAGATAAAAGGTTAGTTTTCATACTTATTATGTGTTATCAAGAATGTTTAGTTGTCGAACAACTTGGGTGGAAGGAGAAAGTTGAAAATGAGTTCCAAATGTAGTTTTTATGATGTTTTTGAGCAGTAAGCTAACTTGAGTTATGATTCTTAGTATAATATGAATATAATCTTGCTATGGGAGGTAGTAATGGTGATGAGAAAGCATTATATGAAAATGTGCTAAAATGGGTATGAAGTTGCTAGCATAAGTTAAACATAAGGATGAATTTTGAAGGCTAAATGAAGTGTGATCACTTGATTATGATATTATGAGTGTATTATGGATATTATTATGGTTGTGTGGAGTTATTTTGTGATATGGTGGAAGTTGACGAAATAGGGGAAATGCTACCCAATTTTCATTAGGTAATGAATCATTCTAGTTTGAATTTAAGAGTACCATCAAGGCTTAACCATGGTATAAAATCCTTCTAAATGTAGATTACTCAAGCTTCAACGGTGAACGTTAAATAGTTGAGGAGATGAACAGGTATATAAGGCTAACCCTTCTTTCATTAAGGCATGGTTCCCTTGCTATATATGTATATATATCCTTTAGTGAGTTCCATAATGATTTATAAATGACTCTACCTCTAAGAGTACCAAAACTCATGATTCTCGATACTTTTACGATACTAGTACTTCCTTTATATGATAGTTGATCCTATAAGGATAGATGTAATGAAAACGATGATGGCAATGATGTTGATAATACTTATGGACTTTTATGTATACGTGTCTAAGTATATATGACTATTATGTAACACCGAGCTTATATGGCCGGGTATGATACCTATTGCGCGCACACCACTGTTGTTGGGTACGGATAACACTGAGCCTTAGTAGGGCCAGGTATGTATGACACCGAGCCTTGTCATGGCCGGGTATGTGAAACCACCGAACCTTCATGGTCGGGTATGCTATGGATGCGAATATGTATATGACTACAGATACGAATATGGATACGGATATGGATATTTGTATGTGTATATATGTATGTACGCAAGCACACACTAGAAATGGAAGGTCCCTATGAAAGACAAGTAAGTAATTACGATGATGGCTACTATCCCCTAATTTTCCATCTTATGCTATTTCTTATGCTGTCTCTTATGCTCCTATTATGATGTTGATTATACTTTACATACTCAGTACATTATTCGTACTGGCGTCCTTTTGTTTGTGGACGCTTTGTCATGCCCGCAGGTGGACAGGAAGACAGGCTTGATCTATAGATATCTTGTTCAGGGACTGCATAGAGGAGCTCCATTTCATCTGGAGCTACAGTTTTTGGTATTTATTCTTTTGTGTACATACCTATGGGCATGGCGAGGTCCTGTCCCATCTATATGATGTGACATACTCTACTCTTCTTAGAGGCTCGTAGACAATTGTGTATGGTCAGATGTCCTTAGCTTTGTCGGCTCATATTTTTTATATCATTTTGATTGCCTCGTTGGCTTGTATATATGGATATGGGCATTGTTATTGATGATGATATAGATATGTTGTTGCCCAATGAGTTTAGCACTATTGATGCATATAAATTATGAGTAAGCCATGTGGCTCACCTAGATGTGAATATAAGAGTACGATAAGAGGTACCCGAGTGGGTTAGCACCGGGTGCCCGTCATGGCCGTCCGGTTGGGTTGTGAAAAAGTGGTATCAGAGCAGTTCTGTCCTAGGGTGTGTCTATGAGCCTTGTCTAGTAGAGTCTTGTTTATGGGTGTGTTGCGCGCCACACTTATAAACAGGAGGTTGCGGGCATTTTAGGAATGAATGACCTTCTTTCTTCATAAGATCGTGCGATAGAGCCATGATATAAGGATTTCTTTTTCCCTAACCATGTATTATGTATTTCAGAAATGCCTGTAAAGAGAAAAGCTACGGCAGCCCAAAAGGGCAAGACAGTGGCAGGAAAGCGGGCTGAAAGAGCACCGCCAACGGTTGTAGAGGAAAGTGAGTCCTAGAATGCGGCTCAATCTCAGTCCTCCCACTCAGTACCTATTTTTGAGGAGCATGAGGGAGCCTCAGCCCCAGCTCCAGCACCTCCAGCTCCTCCACCGGATGCTTCAGGCCAAGATGTAAAAACGGCCATTCATTTACTTACTCAGTTGGTTGCCGCCCAGACTCAATGTCAAGGTACAGGGCAAGGTGATAGGGCTGTTAGTGCAAGGGCCCGTGATTTTATTAGCTTGAACCCTCCGAAATTCTTCGGGTTGAAGCCGGATGAGGACCCTCAGAATTTTATTGATGGGATGTTGAAGACACTTCGGTTAATACATGCTTCGGACGTTGAATCGGTGGAGTTAGCATCTTATAGATTGAGGGATGTCGCGGTTCATTGGTACACAGTTTAGATGGCTTCACGGGGAGTCAATGCACCTCCCCTGGTATGGCAAGAATTCATGGATGCCTTCCTTTGACACTACTTGCCTCCAGAAGTTCGGCGAGCTATAGCCGATAAGTTCTTAAATCTTAGGCAAGGAAGTATGAGTGCTTTAGAGGATAGTATCCGCTTCAACTCTTTGGCTAGGTATGCTCCGACTATAGTAGCGGATATGGGTGACCGAGTGCACCGATTTGTGATAGGCCTAGGGCCACATTTGATGGATATGTGCTTGACTGCGTCCCTTCAAGACAACATGGATATTTCACGCATTCAAGCCCATGCCCAGAATTTGGAAGAAAGCCAACAACAACAAAGGAGTGAGTGTGAGCATGATAGGGGGTATAACAAGAGGGATAGATCTTCGAACCCAACAAGTGAGCTTAGAGGCGGGCCAAGACAGCAGTTTTCTAGGCATTCAGGCCATTCTATGACTAGTGCGCCTCCACAGTTTACAGGCCAGAGATTTGAGAGATCTACTTATTTGGGCCGAGTCAGAGTTTCAGGGCTTCGGGTTCTCAGTTCAGGGGTGATTCGGGTCAGGCTAGGCCACCCGTGCCACGATGTTCCCAGTGTGGGAAGTTACATTGGGGCCAGTTTCCACTAGGTTTAGAGGTTTGCTATACATGCGATCGGCCAGGCCATATCATGCGTGATTGCCCCTCGGTTGGTGGTAGGGGTAGAGTCCAGCCTTCAGGATCGGCGGCCGGGTCTTCATCATCGATACGCCCTATGGGGCAAGTTTTACAGGTGTCGGTTAGCCATGGTAGAGGTAGAGGGAGAGCTCCTAGTTCTAGTGGTCCTCAGCACCGTATTTATGCTTTGGCTGGACGCCAAGATCTTGAGTCTTCTCCCGATGTCGTCACAGGTATATTATCGGTATTTTCTTATGATATATATGCTTTGATAGATTTGGGCTCCACGTTGTCATTTGTTACTCCATATATTGCGGGTCGGTTTGGGGTCAAACCGGAACCTTTTGAGGTATCTACACCCGTTGGTGAACCCGTAATAGCTAGCCGAGTATATCGAAATTGTGTAGTTGTGATTTGTGACCATCGTACTATGGTTGATTTACATGAGTTAAACGTGGTGGACTTTGATGTTATCATAGGCATGGATTGGTTGGCTTCTTGCTATGCCAATGTTAATTTTAAAATGAAAATGGTTCATTTCCAGTTTTCGAGAGAACCAATTTTAGAATGGAAAGGAAATACTGCGTCCCCAAAAGGTAGGTTTATTTTCTATCTCAAGGCAAGGAAAATGATCGCCAAAGGTTGTATTTACCATCTAGTTCGGGTTCAAGATGTAGAAGCTGAATCGCCAACTCTTCAGTCTGTCCCAGTGGTGAATGAGTTTCCGGATGTATTCCCAGAAGAGCTTCCAGGTATCCCTCCTGAATGGGAGATTGATTTTGCTATTGATGTGCTACTGGACACAAAACCCATATCCATTCCTCCTCACAAAATGGCTCCCGCAGAGTTGAAAGAGTTGAAGGAACAATTGAAGGACTTGTTTGAGAAAGGTTTTATTAGGCCTAGTTCTTCCCTGTGGGGAGCACCCGTGTTGTTTGTGACAAGAAAGATGGCTCCTTGCGAATATGCATTGACTATCGGCGGCTAAATATGACCAAGAATAAATATCTTACCAGGATTGATGATTTATTTGACCAATTGCAAGGCGCCAAATGATTTTCAAAGATAGATTTAAGATCCGGGTATCATCAAGTGCGAGTTCGGGAGAAAGATATTCCTAAGACAGCCTTTAAAACCAGATACGACCATTTTAAGTTCCGGGTAATGTCATTTAGGCTAACTAATGCACCGGCAGTATTTATAGATTTGATGAACAATGTGTTCAGGCCCTTCTTAGATTTATTTGTGATTGTGTTCATTGACAATATCCTGGTGTATTCTATGTCCAAGGCAGAATATGCAGATCATTTACATATCGTTCTTGGAGTTCTTCAACTCGAGAGTTATTTACCAAATTTTCTAAGTGCGAATTTTGGTTGAACTCAGTGACCTTTTTGGGGCATATTATTTCAGCCGATGGTATTCGGGTAGATACCCAAAAGATTGAGGCGGTAAAGACTTGGCCAAGGCCCACAACACCTGCTGAGGTCCGTAGTTTTCTGGGCTTAGCAGGTTATTATAAGAGATTTGTAGAAGGCTTTTCTTCTATTTCTACACCACTCACGAAGCTGACCCAGAAATCAGCTAAGTTTCAATGGACAGATGCTTGTGAATGTAGTTTGAAAGAGCTAAATGATAGATTAACCACGCCGGTCACGACACTTCCAGAGGGATCGAAAGGTTATGTTGTCTATTGTGATGCTTCATGCGTTGGGTTAGGCTGTGTGTTGATGCAAAATAGTAAGGTGATTGCGTACGCTTCAAGACAGTTGCGGAAACATGAGAAAAATTATCCGACCCATGATCTTGAAGTGGCTGCAGTAATTCATGCATTGAAGATGTGGAGCCATTATTTGTATGGCGTCCATGTTGATATTTATACAGATCATAAGAGCCTTCAGTATATCTTCAAGCAAAAAGAACTGAATTTACGGCAACGGCGATGGTTGGAATTGTTGAAAGACTATGATGTTGACATCCTGTATCATCCCGGGAAAGCAAATGTAGTGGTTGATGCTCTTAGCCGTAGATCTATGGGAAGTTTATGTGATGTTCAGCCAGAGAAAGGAGAGATAGCTCGTGAGCTCCAGCAGTTAGCTAGCCTAGGAGTTCGAGTAGTGGACTCAGGTAGTATGGGAGTTATCATTCAAAATGCAGCGGTCTCGTCACTAGTAGTGGAAGTGAAAGAGCGCCAATACGAAGATCCCATGCTAATTCATTACAGAAATACACTCCCTCAGAAAGAGAAGTCATCATTTGAGATTTCTGTAGATGGATTTCTCCGATGCCGAGGCAGGTTATATGTTCCTGATGTTACAGGATTACGCCACCAAATATTGAGAAAAGCCCATTGTTCCCGTTATTCTATTCACCCAGGAGCAACGAAAATGTATCATGATCTTAAATCTATATATTGGTGGAATGGGATGAAGAAAGATATAGCGGAATTCATAGGTCAATGTCCTAACTGTCAGTAAGTGAAAATTAAGCACCAAAAGCTAGGTGAATTGTTGCAAGCTATAGAAATTCCAACTTGGAAATGGGAAGTAATTAATATGAATTTAATTACAGGCTTACCCCTTTCTCGACGTAAGTATGACTCTATATGGGTGATTGTGGATAGACTCACGAAGTCAGCTCACTTCTTACCGGTCAGAACTACATAAATAGCAGAAAATTATGCAAAGCTTTATGTTGAAGAGATAGTGCGACTTCACGGTGTTCCAGTATCTATTATCTCTGATAGAGGGACTCAGTTTACAACCAATTTTAGGAAGTCTTTCCAAGAAGGTTTGGGGACTCAGGTGAGCCTTAGCACGATATTTCACCCACAGACTGATGGACAAGTTGAACGTGCCATTCAGACTATTGAGGATATGCTACTAGCATATGTATTGGATTTTAGAGGTAGTTGGGATGATCACTTACCACTTATTGAATTTGTTTATAACAATAGTTATCATTCTAGCATCCAAATGGCCCCGTATAAGGCTTTATATGGGAGAAAGTGTAGATCTCTAATTGGGTGGTTCGAAGTAGGAGAGACCAAATTGATAGGGCCAGACTTGGTCCAGCAAGCTATAGAGAAAGTCAAGCTTATACAGGATCGATTATTAACAGCTCAGAGTCGTCAGAAATCCTATGTAGATAATTGTCGAAGAGACTTAGAGTTCTAAGTGAAAGATTGGGTATTCTTGAAGGTGTCGCCAATGAAGGGCGTCATGAGATTTGGCAAAAAGGGCAAGCTTAGTCCTCGGTATATTGGACCTTATGAGATTGTACACAAGGTAGGCCAAGTGGCTTATGAATTAGACCTACCTGCGGATTTGGAGTCAGTCCATCCAGTTTTCCATGTATCGATGCTTCGTAAGTGCATTGGAGATCCTTCTAGAATTGTGCCAATAGATGATGTCCAAGTTACTAAACAATTTTCTTATGAAGAAGTCCCCATTGCCATTTTAGATAGGAAAGTACGAAAGCTCAGAACCAAAGAGGTAGCTTTAGTTAAAGTTTTATGGAAGATTAATAATAGAGAGGAAATGACTTGGGAAGCCGAAGAGGACATGAAGTCCAGGTATCCGCATTTATTTTCACCTTCAGAAGAGATTCAGGCAGAGACGCCATTAACCTCAGGTATGTAATGATTTTCTTGATGTTTTCTTAGTCGTGTGTGGCCATGGTTATTATCGTGTTATTATAGCCCTGTGAGGTGATGTATTTTGGGTTGTTGTGCAGGATGGTAGTGCCATATTATAAGGGAAACTATGGCAAAATTTTTGTAGAATCCCCAAGAGTCTATTATTCGAGGACGAATGTTTCTAAGAGGGGGAGAATATTACACCTCGTAGTTTCGTCCGTTGAGATTCGTTAGGCATAAGTTGTCCTAAACGCGAAAACGGGAGTTACCTTAGGATATATGAGATTACATGTTCCCATAATATGGTTATGGGGGTTTAAGCCCATGAAATGAGCTATGGAAGGATTTAAGAACAAACAAATAAAGGAATGGAGTTTGTGGGAACTTTGGTAAAACTTGGAAAAGTTTTCGGACAGGATTTTGGTCTAGATTGGGGGAGGAATATCTACTAGAATATGAGGAATTTTGGTATGTTTCTTTTTTCTAAATTGAAGTTCATCGAGTCTAGTTTCCAACGCAATAAACCATTTGTCAATGTGACATCTGAGTAAAAATTTATGCATGTTTTACGACGGTAGTACGAGTAGAAAATTTCTGCGGACCATTTGACGACCCGCGGGAATTTTGACCCCCGAGAAAATTCTGCGGTCCGTCAAATTGCACCAGCCTAAGCGTCCAATGGTCACAGTGAATCATATTTGACTGGGCAGTTCTACGGACCATTTTGACGGTCCGTAGGAATTTTTACGGCCCGTCAAAATGGGCGCAGAATTGCCCGACGGGATTTTAAGTTCCGCTTTATATAATTCACTCCACTTCATTTGGACATTTTATTTCACCAAATCAGATCCAAAAGCTCTCTAAAAACCCTCTCTTCCACTCCATAAACTAATCCAAGCCAAAATCCAAGGGAGATTAAATATCAAGAGGCAAGGATCAAGATACCCATGTGTGTTAGAAGGTCTTGCTAGGGTTAATAACTCAAGAATTCTTTGGATATTGAAGCTAGGGTTTTCATATAAGTTGATAGCTTGCTCCAAAGCTCATTCTTATGAGATAAAAGGTTAGTTTTCATACTTATTACATGTTATCAAGAATGTTTAGTTGTTGAACAACTTGGGTGGAAGGAGAAAGTAGAAAATGAGTTCTAAATGTAGTTTTTATGATGTTTTTGAGTAGTAAGCTAACTTGAGTTATGATTCTTAGTATAATATGGATATAATCTTGCTATGGGAGGTAGTAATTGTGATGAGGAAGCATTATATGAAAATATGCTAAAATGGGTATGAAGTTGCTAGCATAAGTTAAACATAAGGATGAATTTTGAAGGCTAAATGAAGTGTGATCACTTGATAATGATATTATGAGTGTATTATGGATGTTATTGTGGTTGTTAGGAGTTGTTTTGTGATATGGTGGAAGTTGACGAAATAGGGGAAATGCTGCCCAATTTTCATTAGGTCATGAATCATTCTAGTTTGAATTTAAGAGTACCATCAAGGCTTAACCATGGTATAAAATCCTTCTAAATGTAGATTACTCAAGCTTCAACGGTGAACGTTAAACAGTTGAGGAGACGAACAAGTATGTAAGGTAAACCCTTCTTTCATTAAGGCATGGTTCCCTTGCTATATATGTATATATATCCTTTCATGAGTTCCATAATGATTTATAAATGACTCTACCTCTAAGAGTACCAAAGCTCATGATTCTTGATATTTTCACGATACTAGTACTTCCTTTATATGATAGTTGATCCTTTAAGGATAGAAGTAACGAAAACGATGATGGCAATGATGTTGATGATACTTATGGACTTTTATGTATACGTGATCTAAGTATGTATGACTATTATGTAACACCTAGCTTATATGGCCGGGTATGATACCTATTGCGCGCACACCACTGCAGTTTGGTACGGATAACACTGAGCCTTGGTAGGGCCAAGTATGTATGACACCGAGCCTTATCATGGCCGGATATGTGAAACCACCGAACCTTCATGGTCGGGTACGGATGCGAATATGTATATGAATATGGATATTTGTATATGTATATATGTATGTACACAAGCACGCGCTAGAAATGAAAGGTCCCTATGAAAGACAAGTAAGTAATTATGATGATGGCTACTATCCCCTGATTTTCCCATCTTACGCTATTTCTTATGCTGTCTCTTATGCTCCTATTATGATGTTGATTATGCTTTACATACTCAGTACATTATTCGTACTGATGTCCTTTTATTTGTGGACGCTTTGTCATGCCCGCAGTTGGACAGGGAGACAGGCTTGATCCATAGATATCTTGTTCAGGGACTGCATAAAGGAGCTCCATTTCATCCGGAGCTACAACTTTTGGTATTTATTCTTTTGTGTACATACCTATGGGCATGGCGGGGTCCTGTCCTATTTATATGATGTGACATACTCTACTCTTCTTAGAGGTTCGTAGACAGTTGTGTATGGTTAGATGTCCTTAGCCTTGTCGGCTCATATTTTGTATATCATTTTGATAGCCTTGTCGGCTTGTATATATGGATATGAGCATTGTTATTGATGATGATATAGATGTGTTGTTGCCTAACGAGATTAGCACTATTGATGCATATAAATTATGAGTAAGCCATGTGGCTCACCTAGATGTGAATATGAGAGTACGATAAGAGGTACCCGGGTGGGTTAGCACTGGGTACCCGACATGGCCCTCCGGTTGGGTCGTGACAGAGGCCAAGGAGGCCATGATTGATTTTGAGGGCATTTAGAGGATTATGGGACGCGTGTGCGTTCCTCATGTTAGTGATTTGATTCAGGTGATCCGGTCTGAGGCTCATAGCTCTCGATAGTCCATTCATCTGGGGGCGACTAAGATGTATTGTGATTTGAGGCAGCACTATTGGTGGCGTCGGATGAAGAGGGATATAGTTGATTTCGTAGCTAAGTGTGGGAATTGTCAGCAAGTTAAGTATGAGCACCAGCGACCCGGCAGTGTGCTTCAGAGGATGCCCATTCCCGAGTGAAAGTGGGAAAGGATTGCCATGGAGTTTTTTGTGGGTCTTATAAAGACCCTGGAAAAGTTTGATTCTATTTAGGTGATAGTTGATCAGTTCACTAAGTCCGCTCACTTTGTTCCAGTCCAGGTTTCTTATACCGTGGAGAAGTTACCCAAGTTATACATTCGGAATATTATGAGGTTGCATGGGGTTCCTATTTTTGTTGTATCTGATCGGGGTACTATCTTCACTTCTCCATTCTGGAGGAATTTTCATGAGGAATTGGGTACCCGATTGGATCTCAATATAGCTTTTCACCCCCGGACCGATGGCCAGTCCGACCGGACCATTCAGGTGCTCAAGGACATGTTGAGAGCTTGTGTTATTAATTTTAGCGGTCATTGAGATCAACACTTACCGTTGGTAGAGTTTGCAGTTATTATTCGAGTATTGGCATGGCGCCTTTTGAGGCTTTATATGGTAGGAGGTGTAGATATCTGGCTAGCTGGTTTAATGGGTTCGAGGTTCGACCTTGGGGTACGAATTTGTGAAGAGAGTTTCTTGATAGAGTGAGAGTTATTCAGGCCAAGCTTTTGACAGCTCAGAGTTGACAGAAGATGTATTCGGACCGAAAGATCCGAGATTTGGTGTTTACGGTTGGTGATCAAGTTCTATTAAAGGTTTCACCCATGAAGGGTGTTATGAGGTTTGGGAAGAGGGGCAAGTTGAGCCCCAGGTACATTGGCCCATTTGAGATTGTTGGCCGTATGGGCGATGTGGCTTATGAGTTAGCCTTGCCGCCAGGCTCGGCGGGAGTTCATCCGATTTTTCATGTTTCTATGCTGAAGAAGTACCAAGCTGATGGTACTTACATTGTTCGTTGGGATTCGATATTACTTGATGAGAATTTGACCTATGAGGAGGAGCCTATTGTGATCTTGGATAGGTAGGTTCGAAAGTTGAGATCGAAGGAGATTGCTTCTGTGAAGGTGTAATCGAAGCACAGTCCTGTTGAGGAGGCTACTTAGGAGACTGAGTTCGACATGCATTATCCCCAGTTGTTCACAAATTCAGGTACTTCCCCATTCCTTTCGTTTCTTTGCTCGAGGACAAGCGATGGTTTAATTGGGATCTGATGTAACGACCCATTTGGTCGTTATAGCCCTTCTAACAATTTTGCCCCTTTTCGAGCTTGGTTAGCTCACTTTTTACCTATGGGGACCATTGAAATGCTTCTCGAGGTGTCCAGATTTGATTCGAGCGATCTATTGTGAAATTTGTGCTTAAAGCGAAAAAGAGTTGACTTTTGAGTAAACTAACCTTTTTCAGAAATTTATCAATTTCGAGAGGTCCGGATAGACGTTTAGAACTTGTGTGTATATCTGGTTTGGTTCCCAATGCACCCGGATGCATTTTGGGACTTGAGTTGGGAAGTTGAAATTAAAGTATCGGGGGTTGACGTTGTTAACGAGACCTCCGTTAGGAATTCTAAGGCCATGGGTGCATTTGTAGCGTATTTTTATGTGTGTCTGTGTACATGGGTTGTGAGCAGATGGCCTTGGGATTTGGTCAGGATTTCGATTGAGACTTGGGAAATATTTGGGAAATTCTGGTACCTGGTGTTCGCCACGGCGGCACCAATGCCGTCCCAGCGGCACCGCCATAGCGTTGGGATAACCACTGGGGCGGCCAAGCTTGTTTTGTTCAGACCGTCCCGACGGTCTGAGTGGACGTCGGGGCGGTGGCATCGTGGCGGTTCTGATGCCGCCGTAACGGTATCGATCCTGTTATTTTTATTAAGTGTGTATTAAAAGCCCTTAGAATATCAATTATTACCATTACAAAAATTGAGCTCTTGGGAACTATTCTAGAGGATTCTTATGGAAAATTCTTGGTGGTAAGTCCTTATAATCTCCTTACTAATTCATTATTCCTAATCATCTTAGAATCCTCTTTCCTTGTTAATTCCTTAGTAATGAAAGATAAAAAGTGGATTTATTGGATATTCTACCTAGGCTTTTAAATGATGAAATTGATTGAGTTTATGCTAGATTATGATGCATCTAAGGTTGTTAATCTTATATCTTCCATTATTAGTGTTGGATTCTTGAATCTAAGAGTTAGGGTTTATACCCAAAATTGGGGGTTTTGCTTGGGTTTCAAAATTGGATAAATCCTTGAGTTAATGTAGAAATTGGTTGATGGGTTTTGATCACCTAGTGTTTAATTCGATATTTTACCCCGAATTTCTCATTTTGTCCTTGTGGGCCCCATTTGCCCAAATTCTAGGGTTGTTTTTGACCTAATTTGAATGATAGCAATATAGGTATCGATCTTCATGATTTCTAATCAAGATTTCGAATATGCCTAGACTTCCTTGATCTTGAGGCTCAGCAGAAGGGCAAGCTAAGGTGTGATTGTTGGTGTATTGCTGTTCGGCCATCTAGGTAGGTTATGGCTCACCCTTAGTGAGACTACGTGTAGCGAAGCATATATTTAGATGATATCATCGGAGACAGCATGTAAACCTTAGGGTATGAAGTTGGGTTGGATATTTTCTTAGGTTGGGCCTTGTTGTGTGATTGAGGCGAGCCACCCCGATGTGTTGTGACTTGATTGTTCTATTGTTGTTGGCTTTATGCCTTGTGATGATAGTAGATTTTGGGGACTGTTGTTATATCTTGATTGTCATATTGTAGTACTTTACTTTTTGATGTTGATACGAGGATAATGTTCTATGATATTGTTTGCGTACCCCTGTTTGGTACTTGTGATATTGATCGATTATTGATGTTGACTCATATATTGCGCATATTCTCATCCTTCATGATGTACTGTTGAAACATTGTTGATACTTGATGAAATACTGTGATGAGCCGGGCTCGGTTTGGATAAGAGTGATGTGAGAGTCCGGTATCTAATGTTTGTCCCGGAATCGTGGATTGAGTGAGTGCATGGACTCCGCGGGTCCCCTGGGGTGGTGTTGATGAAAATCCTCCATGGGGAAAGATTCGGAGTCTCGTCTGTCTGTTGGACAAAAATCCGGGATGAGTAGCACTTAGACTTTGCAAGTCACCTTGGGTTGTGCTACCGAGACGTTGATGCTTCCGTCCGGAGTACATGCTTACACAACATTGCATTGCGTTTGCATTCATACATTATTGCATTGCTTTATGGCTTATATTGTGATGATCTAGTGATTTACCGTGTTGTTTTAATTCAGATTGGATATATTGAGACTGGGCACACTTGGGTTTTGATGCTTCTACCTAGGCGATGACATGTACTTGGTTCTGATTATGTTTGACTTATACTTGTTGTTTTATCTGCCAACCTTGCTTTATTGTCTGAATTATGTTAGCTATATTTAGTCAGACTATGATACCTACCAGTACTATGGATTTGTACTGACCTGCACTTGCTGATTTCTTTTATGAGTGCAGAGTTCCAGGTTGGGTCTTCTTCCGTCTCCCGTGGCTGATAGTTGCTATCAGGACCTTTTGAATCTACAGGGTGAGCACGAGATATCCGCTGCCTTGAAGACTCCTCTTTATTTATGTCTTGCTTCCCATTCTGAGACATATACAAATTTGATGTATTATTATAATTCCAGACTTGTATATTTCGGATCTAGATGCTCTTGTATGGCTTAGACCAGACCTTGGGTGTATTTCCTTCTTTCCGCACTTTATCCATATTATTATCGGAAGACTTACGTTATTTATTCTCTTCCGCTTAATTGATTTATTTACTCATGCCCTTATTATTGTTGGGTTAGGGGTTCACTTACCGAGGTGGGAAAGGTAAGTACCCGCATGGCTTAGCCAAATTAGGTCGTGACATCCCCCAAAAGATGCCTTGAAATGCTCCCAATAGCTCTATTTTTCAAAATGGTATTGAATGAAAGACTTAGGGCTTTTAACACACATTTAATGAATCTAACTGCTCAACACTCGCTTCCACACTCACTATAGCGCTTCAGCAGTCCATGCCAAATGTACCAGATTGCTATGGCGGCAGGGTCACCGCTATACGTGCATTGCCGCGATAGCCTGGTGCCACTAAAGTGGGACCACCGGTTTGAAATTCCCTAAGTTTTATCAACTCAACCTGAAATCTCGACTATCACCCGAGACCATCTGCTCACAAATCATATATGCAGACATATATAAAAACACGCAATGAACGCACTCGTGGCCTCGAAATTCCCAACGGAGATCTCATTGACCGAGTCAACCCCCGATACCTCAAAATGTACTTCCCAACCCAAGTTTCAAAAAGGCACCCGAGGTCATTAGAAACCGAACTGAATATACGCATGAGTTCTAAAAGATCATCTAGACCTTTTGAAATTGATGGATTCTCGAAAAATGTTTGTTAACCAAAAAGTCAACTTTGATTCAATTTTTTTTCGCTTAAAGCCCAAATTTCCCATAAAGTCACCCAAATCATAACCAAAAACCTCGGGAAATGTGTCAACGGTCCCTTCAGGTTAAATCTAAGCTAACAAGGCTCGAGAAAAGGTCAAAAGCACCGAAAAGGCAATAACGACCGAACGAGTCATTACAAAATGACTCCTTGTGAGCCTTTGTATGGTTGTAAGTTCAGATCCCCTATCAGGTTGTTTAAAGTAGGCGAGGCAGAACTATTAGCGCTAGATTTAGTCCAGCAGGCTGTAGAGAAGGTGAAGCTTATTCAGGAGCAGCTGTAGACAGCTCGAAGTCACCAGAAGTCGTATTCAGAAGTTTATCGTCATGAACTTAAGTTTAAATATGATGATTGGATATTCCTGAAGGTTTTTTCCTATAAAAGGCTTAATGTGATTTGGCAATAAGGGCAATTTGAGCCCGAGGTATATAAGACCTTATAGGATCATTCGCAGAATAGGACAATTGGCCTATGAGTTAGACTATCCCTCAGAGTTAGAGGTAGTGCATCTAGTCTTCCATGTTGAGGAAGTGTGTTGGAGGTGCATCTCGGGTTGTTCCATTAAAGGATGTTCAAGTCACTGAGGACCTATCCTTCGAAGAGATTCCCATGTCAATTTTAGATCATCAAGTCCACAACCTGAGAACTAAGGAGGTAGCCTTCGTGAAAGTACTGTGGAGGAACAAAAATCGGGAAGAGATAACTTAAGAAGTAGATAAGGCAATGAGGAAGAAGTATCCTGACTTGTTGCAGATAAGAGATATAATTCAAAGCGAGGCATCATAGTTTATCTAGAGTTAGTTGAGGTGAGTTCAAATTTCCCTTCACTTACATTGATGTTTGACTGCCATTAAGACTAGTATTGTGTTATGCCTTGTGATATAGCCCTGTGTGGCATATAGTATGTTTTATGGGCTGTGTGTAGGTTTGGAAAGTCAGTATTATAGAGAAAACTCTATTGAAATTTCTAGAAAAGTTTATAAGAGGTAGTTCCCTCACGTATACCCTTACATTCGAGGATGAATGTTCCTGGGGGGGGGGGGGGGAGGATATTACATCCTGTATATTCATACGTTAAGTTGCATCGTAAGCTAGTCAACATAAGCTTGGGGAAAAAGATTATCTTTGTGGTTCTAAGTGCTTAAACCATGTTTAACAAGTGATAAGCAAGTATTGGAAGGGTTAGACCTTAAGTGAATCAAAGTGAGTGAATTTCCACGAAATTTCCAACTTATGGAGTAACTTACAGACCATACATTGGGGGTATAGGTCTATGTTATAACCTATACTTTTGTAGTAATAATAGGAGTGATTAATATGCTATAAGGTCCTGTTATGAGGTATTTGAATCATCATATTCGTATGTTATGTTTTGAAGTTAAGCAAGTTATAAAAAAAAAAAAAAAAAAAAAAAAAGAGGTAAAAGTTATCGCAAGTTACGTTAATATTTTTCACTGAAATGTGGGTCGGATGTTACTGAGCATTTCACTCAATGTACTTGGATTTACTAGGTGATCCAACCACCAAATTTAAGGTCTATGACTCTAGTTCCAATGTATTTAATCGTTCATCGATATGACGTCGGAGTAGAGAGATATTTGCATTTTCGCGAGACTGCGCAAATATCTAGTTTGGGACCTAATTAAGGCGGTGCAACTTTTAAAAGATGTATATATCATGTGGCTTCTGTTTTTAACTTCATTTCTCATTTTCTAGATCTTAAACACTATTAAACCCTCTACCAAAGTTCCTACATCATCCAAGAGCAAAAAGTAAGGCAAACAACGTGAATCAAACGTGGGGAATCTCGTGATACTAGTTCTCCACTTGTTCTTCTTGAATTGAAGTTTCTTTCAAGAAGGATGTAAAGTGTATCACAAATAAATCTCTCTGGTTGAGGTAAGATTTATCATCCCTCATAGGATTTTGAGTAAATTCCAGGATCGATTACTTAAATGTTATGCCGAGAAGCCCGTGGTGCTAGTAGAACACAAGTTCTCATCTTGTGGTCGATTTAGAGGTTTCCTTGCTATGAAGTAACCTCATATTTGAATGGATTCTTGCTGTTTGATGTAAGAATATGCTTCTCCCTTATGTCTTTGAGTTTATACAAGTCCTAGCTAGTTCATCTGATGAAGGAATTACGAAAGGAAGACTGAAAGTTGTATTCAAGTTGCTATAGTGTTGTGGACTGCCTTGGGTTTTTTCGGTGATATTATGTGGCTGGAATACATGAGAAACAACTTAGATATGTTATTGTTGTTTTTTTTCTTATTGTTAAACTTTGGGATGAGAAAGAAATAGGGGAGATGTTTTCCGTTTCTTTATAGAAACAAGCTTGTCGCTCGATATACGTCGTATGCTAACATCTCCTTAGTATAACGAGCTTGACATCATGGTTATAGGTTGAGAGCTTCACGAGTTGCTTTGTTTGGTTTGCCAAGTGAATAACCTAAGGTATGTAAAGGCTATTCGTTGTCTCTTTTGACATGAGCTTAATTCCAAAATGATTGTTCAGGAAGACGCATTTTAAAGACGAGTTTTCAGCAGAAAGTATTCTATTCTATTCAAGTCCTTTCCATAAAATTGTATAGTGATTGTCCCTTGTTGGGAGTACATTTCAGTTTGTACTCATTCCTTATCAGTAAGAAAGAAGAGAGTTCCCAGTTCATATATTCCTTGCTCAGTGAGAAAGATGCGAAAGCGTTCATATGTTTACAGTTATACAGTGCATCGCATTACTGGGCCGCACACGGCCGAGTAGAGACACCGAGCCTCCCATGGACTAGTAGACACACCGATCCTACATGGATAGGTAGACTTTTACCAAGTCTACATCGCCAGGTAGCCATTTACCAAGCCCACGTGGTCGGGTAGCCACACACTAACCGAGCCCTATAAGAGGTTGGGTAGCTATATATCTATTGCATTGCATCAGTGTGAGATGAGACAGCAGAAGAAAAGTACATACTCAGTTTATCATTGACTCTCAGTACTTTCATTTATTACTAATTTCAGTTCATTTTCAGCTTTTAGTTATCCCGGTTACCTTACATGATCGGTACATTATTTTGTACTGACGTCCCTTTGCCTGGGGAGCATTAGCTTTTTGGTAAGCTCCACTTCATTCGGAGTTGCCATGTCTAGAGTTTTGTTGTACAAATAGTATGGGTAGGTAGGGGCCCAGTTCCAACCACAGTATAGTTGTTATCCTTAGAGGCTTGGCCTTATGGGACTATGTATTCTTGAGAGCATCCAGAAATATGAGTTACAGTTTGGTACACTAGGTTGATCGGTTTTCACTGAAAAACTAACGTAGTCTGTCGATTTTGGCTGTCGATTTTGGGCAGTTTTTTAGTAGTGTATACATGTCCATTTTATAACAAGAAGAGATATGGAGTGATGAATACAATCAAGTCATTATTCATGATTATACATCCAACAATGGGCTTGATAGCTAAATAAACAACAATGATACCAAACCAAATGCATTTATGTACCATTCCTTATGGCCCGAAGGCTAAATGCATAATCTGTATTATAGTTCATGTTTTAGTTGCCCATACAGATACACCGGTACCTGCACAAGTGCTCGTAACCTCACGAGTACGGGACCCCTAATTCCCATTACGCCCCTTATTCAGATTAACCAACACATAACACTACATAAAGGGTCTAGTAAGTCTCAACATGCCTGAATCTGAAGCCAAAGAGTCACTCTGCGGCCTTCTCTTTCCTTTGAGCATCCAAATGAGTCCAATATGTTCAATTGCGTATTATTTACATAAGCATACGAGCCAATCATTACCCATATATATCCTTATAAAGAATTCGGGTAAAAAATGTCTACCCAAAACCCCTTCCCAAACCCCAAGGGTCATAATGGTAATCTGTCATGAAAACGGGTTCAACATAGTCAAATTAGTACTCTACGAGGTCACACGAATCCAACAATACCCATGTTGCTATACTTTAGTTCGGATTCCAAAAATGAACCCAAAAGGGTAACATAGGGCCCAAGAGGGCAAAACTGGAATTTAAGCCTAAAATTATCTTACCTATACTCTAAATGGTCCATAACCTAAGAATCATGAAGCTCTAATCCGAATGGAATCCTCAATTTCATAAATCTCATCAAAATCCAATTCTATGAGAAAACCCTTAATTTACTACTTAGAAATTATGAATAGAAACGTAAATTAATTGAAGGAATCGCGGATAAACTCTTAGATTTCGGTGAGGAACTTACCCTAATGAAGAAACTTGAACTTAGCCTTTGAAATATGCCTAATACGAGCTCGATAACATCTAAAATGGGTAAATGAAATAATGAACTTGAAATGGGGGTTATCCCTCATCGCGCTAGGGGTCTTCACAGTTGTGACCCTAGCAAAAGCGAGAGATGCCTTGCAATTTCGGAACCTCCCAACATTTCCCCAACCTCGCAAATGCAATGAGAATCTAACAAATGCGTGTCCTGCAATAGTGACAAAGCCATCGCAACGGCGACCTCACCAGAAAAATCTGGATTTTCATTAAGTCCTGATCCAATGCACGAACACAAATCAAATATGCATTTCTATCATAAAACACGCTATGAACTCGCTCGCGCACTTGAAATTCTCAAAAGAGGTCACCTTGTCCCGGTGTTGACCAAGGTCAACTCCAAAACATCAAAGTCCAAACTTTTCAACCAAACACACAAATCACAACCGAACGCCTTGGGACCCGAATCAAAGGATCGACTAAGTCACATATCATATTTCGAACCTAATGGAATTGAAGAAGCTCTAAAAATGATGGATTTACCCTCGATGTTCACTTTGGTCAAGCATTTCCATTTACTTAACTTAGAAAACTCAAATTTCACTAACATTGACTCTAAACCCACCCGATAGTCTCAGGAACTATGTCACCCATCCCTACAAGTCATAAGTACACAGATAAAGCTACAGGAATGGTATTTTGGAGCAATTAAGGTAAAAATCTCAAAATGAGTAAGCAAGTCATTACATCTCTACCTCTTGAGGTGTGAAGAAGACTGTTGGTATGGCTTTGTAAATCTCAAGCATCTTGAACTGTATCCTTGTTTTCTTCGACTGAACAAAAATAGTAGCAGCATAAGAGTTATGGTCAATATTAGGGTTAGGAGGGTCACTCAGATATTCCCCATTGGGTAAGATTTGGCCTCCATACGGAGGAACATTCATCTTGTTTTGACGGAATTTAAGGAAATTATAGGTGCGCATTCTAGGGAGCATGATGGATCTTAATATAAAATCGCTAATTATACGACACAAAATCATTTCCTAGAAAACTAAGCCTTATAGAAGGATGTAGAATTTTATGTTATTTGAGGAGCCCTTTAGTACTTGGGGGATTGTTATTGTTGTGATGAATTTTTAGATTTAGATCTTGATCATGTTTAGTCTGCAAACCAATAACTTCATTAGCTTTACTAAAAAATCATTGGAACCAAGCTTGAACAATATTTAAAAGTTCTCTTATCTATCTTGCTGATCCCAAGGTAAGGTGAATCCTGATAAATAAGGGTCATGATTAATTTAGGATAATTGTAACCCTAATAATGTAATTAAAGTGACCTTGAGGTGTGCATAATCCCACTTGAGGTAGTAAATCCATTGGGAGATGGTAACATATGCATGCTATTAGCTGGAGGTTTTTAGAAGTGATAAAGTGGCAAAAAGTATCAAAACACCTAACACGAGAGAGGACTTAGAATTTTCGATGAGAGTTTCATGCAGGGGCAGCCCTGTTGAGCAAAGCTTAACTAATTTCTGATAAACAAATAATTATAAAAGAACCAGGTCTTTAGAAGATGATTCTTATGTCGGTAACTGGTTTGTAGAAGTATTATATAGATATCGAAAGAACTAGGTCTTAGAAGACTGCTGGTTAGAAGCTACAAAACTGATTCTTATTGCAAGTTGGGTGGCTTGAAGAGTTTAGTTTATGGGCTACGCATGTGGTAACAAGGAAACATTGTTGCACTTGCATAACAGTACATAGCGTAAGAAATAGGAGAAAGGAGGTTGAAAAAAATAAGGAAATCAAGTCCAATAGGGATTAAATTCCTTAACCACAATACTTTTGGTTTAGAAGAACAAAGTGTAGAAGAATACGGCCAACCTCAAACATATATAATTAACCACATTACTGTTATTCAAGATAATATTATTTCACACAAACACTCAATTGGTATTTAAACATTGACATAGCTTAACATTACATCATGGTTATATAGTGAAGCCATTGCCTCACGTAGAGAAGCAAGAAGATAAAACATAAAAGAGTTGTATTTCTACACTCAATATATTCTAGTTGTATCCTAGTCCTCATATCTGCAGTGGGATCCATACTCTTGAATGCTAAAATTTATGTGATGAAATATCTGACGTACGTGTGAGCAATATAGCAGTTCAGAATGTTGAAGAAAAAGAAGTACAAAGACAAAAGGATAATTATGTTATTACACAGTTTCCGATTATTATTCAAGGTTAGGAGTTAGTTAGAGGTTAAGCAATTTATTTATGCTACTAACTACTTCTCTGATTTCTGCTTACATAGATTAGAGTAGGTAATACTCATTATCTCATTGTGTATATATATGAATCACATACATAATAAATGTACAAGTTAATACACAAATTTCATCATTGAACTTTCTCTCTCTTCCTCAATTGATTCATGTTAAACTCACTCATGGAGTTTTGAATCATTTCATGTTATTAGAAGAACAGAATGATATTTTTAACGTTCTGATCAAAATTTGGGAAATCTTGAAGCTATCTAAATTGCGCTCAAGATAGCAGTTGGTGAAAATTCACAAATTGGTAAATTTTGTGTCATAAACATTTAAAATTTCAAAAAATCTTAATGGAAAGCAATGGAAATACATCTGGGTGGTCAATGTTAATGATGTGATCGGTAGATTTCCAAATTCAATCAGTTCGACTCCATCTCAGTCTGAGAACAACACAGGCAATCAACCAGTTCAGGGAACAACTCAAACGATTGATCAAAGTCCTCCTCTCTTCTTGAATACCTCTGATGTAAGTGGAATTTCTCTGATTTGCTTTCAATTAACTTAACTGAGAACTACTCAGTATAGTACAGGTCTATTGTAGCCTTACTAGGAGTCAGGGCTATTAGATGGAACTTCGAAAAATTTAGAGAAGAATTTTGGGATAATCGGAGAAGGTTAAAACAACTGTGTTGTCTTGGCTTGTGAATTCTATTTCATGTAATATCTTGAGTGATGTAGTGTATGCATCAAATGCTTGCTCTACTTGGGAAGAATTGAAGGAAAGATTTCAAAAGATTAATTGGTTAAGAACTTATATTCCGCATAGGGAAATTACTACTCTAACATAAGGAACTAATTTTGTGTCAACATATTCACCAAACCTAAACGTTTTTAGAATGAATGTGAGTCTCTTGTTCCATCTCCTGGAAGTAACTATGAAAAATCCAAAAATTTCTTAGTTTATATTTAGAGACAAAATTGTATCAGTTTCTTATGGGCCTACAAGAAACATACCAGTACGATAGGGGCCAAATTTTACTCATATCAGCCGTTCCCTCAATAAATCTAGCCTATGCCATGATCATAAATCATGAGGGACAAAAAGCTAAGTGTTTCATCTGGATTGCTAGATTTTGAACATCTAGTTGCCATAGTGCTGGACCCTCAACTTGGTGCTATTCCACCTGGTCATTATGACCCCATAACATTGTATTCTAGAACTACAACCGGTAAAATTCTAGAAGGATTACAACCTACAGTGTGGATTCCATAAATTGAAAAGGCATACTAAGGAAAACTTTTATAAGCTAGTTGGTCATCCTTCAAGTTTCAAGAAAAGGAGATTTCAACCAAACTATGGTCAAGGATTTGGAGGATCTGCAACGATGCTTCACTGTTTGAGAATCCAAATATGCTTAATCATACTACAAAATAAGGAGGTGAGAATCTCATAACTGCAAATGTAACTGGCTTATATCAAGGGATAGAGTAGGGTAACATGGCTTAACTATCTAATATGAATCAGCCTGGAGCTTGTGTTCCACCCAAGTTCAATACAATCAGATCCTATAGATTCTGAACAGTGTTTAAAAGACATTTTTGGGGCGAGCGCCGGGGCTAGCCTCGAGGCAAGGCGTACGTGCGGGGCGTAAGTCTCATGGGGTGTACGCCCCAACCTTCTGGACGTTCGCCTAGGCATAAGCCCTAACCTTTTGGGTATTCAGTTGGGGTGTTAGCCCTGAGAACTTTTTCAAATTTGAGCAAAAATTGCTTAATAATTTAAAAATAAATGTTTAAATATCCAAAAGTTAAGTCATAGTAAATTCTCAAACTAAAAAACACAAAAAGTCAAACAAAAAATTATAAATGTTTATCCTAATTTCATAATATTTTCCCTTTATTGTTTACGGAGTAACAGATACACGTTAGCCCTTTGTATGCAAAGTGCAAACTACAAAGCAAAGGATTTTGTCCTCCATATCTTACTGTGTTTCCATGCTTGTATTTTCCATCTTTATGCTTTATTTTCTTCAAAATCTTTTTAGTATTCTTCAATTTATCTTTTTCAAAATTGTTTTTAGTTTTAGAATTTATTTTGGTATCGCTCTAGTTTAGATAATGTTACGAAGACACTATTACGCTATTGTATTATAATGAGTATTAATTTGTTATCTAGTTTTAGGTTTCAAGACAATAAATTTATATTATTGTCATTTTTATCTTTGAATTATTAGGATAGAGTATTATTCTTACAAATCTAATTATGTTTCATCATAGTGATGTTATTGGTGTAATGTATCTTTACGATGGTCCGTTCAGATGTTAGCATGTTAATAATAGATATATTCTTTTTTTTCTATTAATTTATTTATTTTTATATTTTAATGTATTTTTCTTATACATATACGTTTATTTAATTAGTTTATAAAATATTAAAAAGTAAATACCCATGGGTTTACGCCCTGCCGAGGCATATGGAAAATGCCTCATCTTATGCCGTCGCCTTTTAAAACACTGATTCTGAGCAAGAGCAATGTCTTCTTAGCAAGTGGAAATGCAACAAGATCAGATGACCTAACAAGTAAATCAAATGGTAAGAACACAAGTTCAGATGTAAGTAGTGTGTGTCTACTTGTTGAGAATAAAGATGAGTAGATTGTAGACATTGGTGCTATAAATCATGTAGTATCAAAGTCAAATTTACTTGATAAGTCAACTAAAACTTTCACGACCCAACTCGTGGGTCGAGCGGGCACCCATGCTATCCCCCTAGTGGGCGAACCCTTCCCTTAACTTATTTTATTTAAAAGAAATATGCGAAAATTGAGATAATTAGTAAAGCAGTCACGATATATAAATGCTGAAATAAAGTACGAAATACAACAACCATAAACCCCAACAATCTGGTCTGCAACCTAGTACAAGAGCCACTACCATAACAACAATTCTAAGGAGTACTAAATCTCAAAATAGATAAATCAAATATGTCCGTGGAATCAAAATAGGCCGATGAGTAAAGGAGGGAATCCAAGGC
The DNA here is from genome assembly GCF_029784015.1 of Lycium ferocissimum. Lineage (NCBI taxonomy): Eukaryota > Viridiplantae > Streptophyta > Magnoliopsida > Solanales > Solanaceae > Lycium > Lycium ferocissimum. Next base: position 46,439 of record NW_026714995.1, on the reverse strand, counting down.
TGCGGCTCTGTCAATGCTCACTCTGAAATCTCTTGGATTAGGCCTTGGAGTCGCTCACGAGGCTGAGACGTGGATCTTGTAACAAACTCTGCAGTCAAAGGAAGAGTACAACAAGGGTAGTATCAGTACAATACTAGTACTGGTAAGTATCATAAGCCAACAACAATTAGCTTACATAGATAAAGACAGAACGAACAAGTAGACAAATAAACAATCAACGCATAGCAACAATAATCAAGACTATTCCACCAAACAGTAGTCGCAAATAGTTCAAGTGTTCAAGTCATGAGCCTAGGTAGAGTCACTAAACAACAATTCCGTCAAGTCAATAATCAAATCTTCACCACAACAACAGTTCAACAATCAATACCAAGAATCAGAAATAGAAGTGCCATATGCTTATGTGGGGTGAAATGAAAATGCAATGCACTAGCCAACCTTTAGCACCGTACACACATGCTAAGGACAAAGTCTCATTACCATGACCCATGGGGACCCGCGAAGTTCATGTACCACTCATTCTGGAAAATGACCTAGGGCAAGCACTCTATTGTTCCTGACAAGATACCTCAGGCAACGTGCACTCATTTTGCTCCAGTAACAACCTCGGATCACGGACTCTCCCATCTCTCTTTTACGCTCTCCACCAAAGACCTCAAAGGAACCACTCTCTCACTTATAATAATTTCAAACCACGATTCATATCATATCAAATATATGAAGAAAAAAATGTATGCTATGCATGATATAAATCATCAACGGTAAGCACATAAAAATCTCATCAATACTAATCATAAAGTACACATCACAGTTTCAGCCTTTTTCATTATTCTTCCTTTTTTCGATGATAAGTGAGATATCAAAAGAGAGATGAATGCAAACATCTATCATAAAATATAGCACATATGGCGACAAACCCACATAACAGCTGACGGAACCAAGCTAATTGGATTTCACCTCCACAGCCTGCTCGAAGGTCTATCATGCTTTTCCCGTCAATTACTACTTCTACATATGCTTCACTAATCGAAGTCTAACCATAAGGTAAGTCGTAACCTACCTCAATGCCGAGCAGGCACCACGAACTATGAAGCACGAGCCTTCCCTTTGCGCAGAGCTTTCTAACAGTCGAAGTCTAATCAACAAACTAATCTACGTTAGAAAATGAGTCTAACGATACACACATTACTATAATACTATCTGAATCGAAATTAACCCTTAAAAGGGAAACTTGAGCCCACAAGTGTAAAATCGAATAATCCAAGTTGATAAAGGCAACCCCAAGCTTAAGAAGCCCAAACACTAATTATCAACACAAACTAGTCCCTAATTAGCATGAATTGCATCATTAATTCAAAACCACCAAATTAAGAGAAATTCCCCAATTTTCCTTAATCAAAACCTAGAATTAAAGAGAGATTCAACTTAGCAACTAATTTCCCCAATGTTTAGATGCTTAGAAATCAAGAAATCTTGCCACAAAATTCATTAGGATTGAAGAGAATTCATAAAAACATCTTAGGATTTTTAACCAATCTTCTCTAGATAAAAAATGAAAAACCCCAAAGATTCCATTCTTAAATCATAAATAAATCACAAAGGGAGCAATAGGAACTTACCCAAGGAAGAATTCACCCAAAAGCTCTACAAATCAACCACACAAACACTCTCTAAGTTTACAATTTGTGAATGGCCAGAATGGTTCAAAATTGGGAAAAATATAAGATGCGGACTCGCCTCCCTGAAGAATGACTTGCACACGCAGAGTCACTTGAAACCTCACTTTCTCGTACATGTGGGCCAAGTCCCGCATAGGTGGGCTTGCAGAGGCGAACACACACCTAGGGAAGCGGGACACCAGAAGCCAACAAAATTTAGTTTTTCACCAAGTTCAACCCAAAACCCGACATCCATCCGAGACCTCCCGATTAAAAACCAAATATGCAACCCAGTGTAAAAACACGCTACGAACTCAACCGTGCCCCTCATAATTTCCAACTGCTGTCATCTTCACCTGGTCAACCCCCAAAACCCCAATATCAAGTTTCTAAAACTCTACTGATTTCCTCGGGAGCTGAACGAACCATCCCGCCAAGTTATAAATGGATCTCCAAACCTCATGGAATCAACACAAATCCCAAAAAGGTTTATTTTCCCAAAAGTCAACTATTGGTCAAAGGTTTTCACTTAAAGCCTCTAATTTCCTTAATCTTCAACCAAGACATGCCTGATTACCTCAAGAACCGTTCCACCCATCCCTACAAGTCAAACACACTCTAAGTAAGCTAGGAGAAGGGTCAAAAAGGGTAAAAGGGTCAAAATACCTAAACGAGGTATATCTGCCAAATGGCGATATTGCAATATTTACTCATATTGGTTCAAGTTCTATGTCACCGGGAATAACCCTTGAAAATGTTTTCTTATTGCCACAGGTTAAATATGATCTATTGTCCATGTCAAAGGAAACAACAGAACTAAAATGTGCAGCCTTATTTTATCCTAATTTTTTCATATTTCAGGATCTCTCAAGTAGAAAGGTGAAGGAGATTGGTAGACATGAGTATGGACTTTGCCTACTTTATCAATCAAATGCACATATAATAGCTCTAGTTGCTAATACTACTCCAGAGAATAGATTAATGATTGTCACTCTGTGGCATAAGAGATTTGGACATGTGTCCACTTCTGTATTACAAAACTTACTACTCAATACAACAGAAAGTACAGGTGATGTAGTGGACTAGTGTTTTGTGTGTCCTAGTGCTAAACAAACTAAATTTCCATTTCCAGCAAGTAGCATAAAAAGTACTGATTGCTTTGATGTCCTTATAAAACTCCTACTATTGATGGTTATAAATAATTCTTAACAGTACTAGTGTCATTTGGCCCGGGGTGATGATAAAAATTAAATATGTAGATATTTTTTAATTCTCTCTGATGTTGCTTCTTCATTTTGGAATATCAATTTTGCACTTTCAAAAGACTTCTAAAATATTGAAATACAAAAAGGTATATGAAAATTAAAGGAAAGAATTCTTTTTGTTTATATATGAGACTTATAAAAAAAATCAAGCAAATGAAAGATCTTCTAATTTCTATTTTATTGATTTTTTTTTTGATTGGTCTTAATGAACCTAATTAAGAGAGATAATGGGGTGACTAAGGGGGTCCGATACTCGTGATGTGACGGGCACTTGTATCGGGTACCGATGTCATGATATGAGTAATTGTGTACTTAAATTGTATAGTTGGTCTGAATGCCATACTTTAAGCACTAGCTGGTAGATAGTATGAACCTATGGATCTGTGATTGGGGTCTGAAGCCCGAACTTTCTGTTCTGATTTTATGCATGTCTTATTTAAAATATTTGTGGTATATCACTCCTAAGCACTTGTTAAAAAGTAAATAAGAAGCTAAGGTGGGAGCTTTATGACGTATGCTAATCTAAATGAAATCTTTGTTGCATATTCCTGCTTCTTATTATGTTGCATGTCATATTCATGCTTATTTTGTATTTCATGCTTATTATTATTGAGGATAAAATTGCGGGCCCATGGAAAACTGGTTCCAGATAGAGTGATGATGATTTTTGAGCAGATTGGCTAAGAGACAGGGTATATGGAGCCTACGAGGCTAAGTTATGAGATTTGGAGCCTAATGTGGCTAAGGACCCGATGCGATCTAGGAGATCTAGTAGTTCGGGTGGTAGATGGACCTCGCGCGCCCCTCATGGGTCACGATTCATTAATGTTCAAACATGTGTGTACCGGGTAATGGAAAGAAAGTCCTTGCATTGCATTCATGATTCATACTTTAACTATTATCGATGATTCTAGTTGATTGAACAAATGAATTATTATTGTTTTAGTGAGCCAAATACTTGATCTTCCGTGTTATTATGTATCTAGGACTAATGGCGGTTAAGTGTAGTAGTAGTAATCAAAGACCAGTCGTCGTCTCCGTTTTATCTAGGGTCAGTCGACGATGTTGTTAAGTACCTGTTGTGTTTATACTCACGCTACACTTTCTGCACCTTTTGTGTGCAGATTCTATTCCTAGTACAAGTGGATCTCGGGATGCTACTGGCTATTGAGGAGACAAACTTTACGATTCGGGGTAAGCTATCAGTTGATCTATAGCACCGGATCTTCTTCAGTTTTCTTTACTTCATGTTTTCTGTTTTGGATAATTTATGTGTTTTTGGGATATGTCCCCAGGCTTGTACTCAATTTAGTTAGTTCTTTTACATGTGACATCAGATTCGGGGATGGTTGTACTCTTATTTCTGCATTAAACACCTAAACGTTGACTTGTATGTTTATTAGTCTTATTTCCTATTTAAACTATTGAATTAGTGGGTTATGTATGGGTTACTGACTCGGAGAAATTAGTGCCATCATAACTCCTCAAATTGGGTCATGACAAAGTTGGTATTAGAGCTTTAGGTTAATTGGTCTCACAAGTACAAGAACAATGTCTCATAGAGTCTTACAGATTGGTACGATGAGCTTCGTATCTATCTTTGAAAGCCTATAGGATATTTAGGAAACTCTTATCTTTTGTTCCTTATCGTGCGTACTTAAATCTGTTGTGTTCTAAAGATTTTCTTATTTCACTCTCTTCTAAATGGTGAGGACATGTTCAATGACTGTCGAAGGTCAGGAGCCTACACCCCTACTAGTACCTGCTCCTAAAGGTATTGCTAGAAGGGGAGGCAGGGGATATGGTCGAGGGAGGGATAGGGCTAGAGCCTATGTTGTCACACCAGCCAGGGCTCGAGCACCAGCTACTGCTCCAGGTCAGATAGAGAGGTATCTCTAGGTCACAAAGATGTTCATGAGGAAGAGGTTGCTCCAGAAAATGAGGTTGGACCAGCTCAGGAACCTCCAAGGTTTATTACTACACTGATGCTGCAGGATGCCTTAGTTTACATTTTGCGCTACTTCGAAGGTATGGCCTAGGCGGGTATTCGTTTGGTTACGCCAGAGGCTTCTCAGACCTTGTTTGGAGCTCAGACTCTCGAAACGAGGTTGTTGTGGGATTCAGGACCCCACAGGCACAGCCAACTGCTACTGTTGCTCCCCTATTTCCAGGTGTTCCAGTTTCGAGTATTGCTATTCGTCCTGTTTCCTAGCCTACTATGACAGTTGATGAGCAGAAGCGGTGGGATAAGTTTGAGAATAGGAAGCCACCACAGTATGATGGGTGTCCTGATGATGATGCTTATGTGTTTTTTCTTAGTTGCCATGAGCGTTTGCACAATTTGGGATTGGTAAATTCTGACGGAGTTGATTTCATGGCTATACAGATGGTTGGCCCTGCCAAGCAGTTGTAGAGAGTCTTTGTTGAGACTAGACCAGCTGGGTCACCTCCACTTACTTGGGACAACTTCTCTCGAGTGTTTCCAGAAAAGTGGATTCCCCGCAGCTTGAGGGATGAGAGGTGGGAGCAGTTTGATAGGTTGGAGCAGCGTAGGATACCGTGACTAAGTATGCGATAATTTTCCACTCCCTATCTCGCCATGCTTTGACTGTTCTACCCGATGAGACATAAAGGATCAAAAAGTTCATCAGGGGACTGTCGTATCATCTTGGAGTTATGGCGATTCATGTGGACTCTTCGGGAGGTACTTTTCAGAAAGTGGTGGATGATGCTCGGAGCATTGAGTCTATCAGACATGATGAGTTTGGGGATAGATAGGGTAAGAAGCTCTGTAGATCATGCAGTTTTGGAGGTACCTCATCCGGAGGTAAAGGGTATCAAAGGAGGAGTTATAGTCCCCACTTTAGCAAGCAAGTTCAGGTGGTGATTCAGCCTTCTACCTGTGATTCTTTGGGCTATTCAGGCCTTTCAAGCTCCCCCAAGCAGCTTATGTACCGTTGTGGATGTCTTGAGTGTGGTGATATCAAGCATTTTACCAGAGAGTACCCCAGCCTTAGACAGGGTGGTTTACACTCTAGTCCACAGTGTCCTACACCTAAATCAGTAGAACAGCTGGCTAGATACGGTGCACAGAGAGGTAGAGGTGGTATTCAGGCAGGAAGGCTGTGGTGGTGGTGGAGGCTCTCAGGTCGAGGGTAACCATACTCAGTTCTCTAACTTCCCAGGTAGACTAGAGGCAGAGGCTTTTGATGTTATTATTACAGGTACTATTTCAGCCTGTCATCAGTCTACTATAGCTTTATTTGATACGGGTTCTACTTATTCTTATGTGCCTACCTATTTTGCTGCGCGTCTGGATATGATGTGTGAGTCACTTCACGTACCCCTTAGAGTTTCTACTCCTGTTGGATATTCTGTAGTTGTGGTTTGGGAGTACCGATCTGGGATATGACACTTGGGTTTATTTGATAATCCTAGACATAGTAGACTTTGATGTGATCCGAGGTATGAGTTGGTTGTCCCCTTATCAAGCGATCCTTGATTGTTATTCCAAGACAGTTACGTTAGCTATGTTGGGATTTTCTAGGTTGGAATGGAAGAATACGGTTAGTTTAGCACCAAAGAGAGTAGTATCCTATCTTAAAGCTTGACAGATGGTTGAGAAGGGGTGTTTGTCTTATTTAGCGTATGGTCGAGACACTAGTGCCGATACTCCTTCACTTGAATTGGTGTTAGTGGTTAGAGACTTTCTAGAGGTGTTACCTACTCATTTACCTTGTGTTCTTCCAAATCGTGACACTGATTTTGCCTTGACTTAGAGCCAGGCACTAAGCCCATTTCCAATCCTCCTTATCGGATGGCTCCCGCTGAGTTGAAAGAATTGAAGGAGAAGTTGCAGGACTTGCTAAGCAAGGGATTCATTAGACCTAGTGTTTCCCCTTAGGGTGTTCCAGTGTTATTTGTGAAAAAGAAGGATGGGTCCATGAGGATATGTATCGATTATCGATAATTGGACAAAGTCACAATCAAGAACACGTATCCTATTCCTCAGATTGATGATTTATCTAACCAGCTTCAGGGTGTAGCAGTCTTCTGTAAGATTGATTTGAGATCCGGTTATCACCAGTTGAAGATTAGGAAAGAGAATATTCCAAAGATAGCTTTCAGGGCACGTTATGGTTATTATGAGTTTCTGGTCATGTCTTTTAGGCTGACTAATGCCCTGATGGCTTTTGTGGATTTGATGAATAGTGACTTCGGACTGTAGTTGGATTCTTTTATGATTTTATTCATCAATGATTTCTTAGTATATTCTCGTAGTAGGGCAGAGCCTGAGCAGCATTTGAGGATTGTGCTTGCGATCTCGAAGGATAAGAAATTGTACACCAAGTTTTCACAGTGTGAGTTTTGACTCAGTTCTATAGCATTTCTTGGGCATGTGGTGACCAAAGATGGCATTAAGATATACCCTCAAAAGATTGAGGCGGTTCGTGATTGGGTTAGGCCTACTTCGATTACCGAGATTCAGAGTTTTGTTTGTCTCGCCAGTTAATACCGGTGTTTTGTAGAGGGATTTTCACCTATAGAATCTTCTTTGACCAGATTGACACAAAAGAATGTACCTTTTTCAATGGTCAGATAAATATGAGCTAAGCTTTCAAAATCTCGTCTTTGTTGACTACGGCTCCGATTCTGACTCTTCCCATGGAGGGAGAGGGCTTTACCGTGCTTCGCAAATTAGTCTTGGTTGTGCTCTGATGCAGAAAAGGAAGGTTAGTCTTGGTTGTGCTTTACCGTGCTTCGCAAATTAGTCTTGGTTGTGCTCTGATGCAGAAAAGGAAGGTTATAGCTTATTCTTTGAGGAAGCTTAAGGCGCACGAGAAGAATTACCCTACTCAGGATTTGGCGTTTATGGTAGTGGTTTTTGCATTGAAAATTTGGAGGCACTATCTCTATGGGGTGCATTATGAGGTGTTCACCGATCATAAAAGTCTTCAACACATTTTAAATCTAAAGGATCTAAGTTTGAGGAAAACGGAGATGGTTAGATTTGCTCAAGGATTATGACATATCCATTCTTTATCATCCAGGAAAGCCTAATGTGGTAGCGGATGCCTTGAGTCGAAAGCCGATAAGTATGGGTAGCCTTGCATGTCTCCAGATTAGAGAGCGACCTTTGGCTGTGGATGTTCAGGCCTTGGCCAATAGCATATTTAGACTTGATATCTTTGAACCCAGTAATGTTCTGGCTTGTGTGGAAGTGTGGTCTTCCTTATTGGAGCAGATTAAAAGCCAGCAGTTTGATGATGTAGAGTTGTGCAAAGTTAGAGATAAAGTGTTGAAGGGAAAGGCAAAGGAGGAAAGACTTGATGATAAGGGTATTTTGAGGATCAAGGATCGTGTATTTGTGCCCAAGGTTGAGGATTTGACCAGGTTGATTATAGAGGAGGCTCATAGCTCGAGGTATTCTATTCATCCGGGAGCTACAAAGATTTTATCCGAATTTGAAATAGGATTACTGGTGGTGTAGCATGAAGAGGGATATTTATAAATTTATGTCTCGATATTTGAATTATCAATAGGTGATGCACGAACAACAAAAGCCTGGTGGTATTTCTCAGAGAATGCCTATACCTGAGTGTAAGTGGGAGAGGATTGCCAGGTATTTTTTAGTAGGGTTGCTACGGACTATGGGAAAATTTGATGCTATTTGGGTGATTTTGGATCGTTTGACCAAGTCAGCTCCTTTTATACCGGTTTAGACTACTTACAACTCCAAGATACTGCAGATCTACATTTGAGAGTTAGTTCATTTGCATGAAGTTCCCAATTCTATGATTTCAGGTTGACGGACTTAGTTCATATCCTATTTCTGGCAGACATTGTAGAAGGAGGGCACCTAAGTGGAGCTTAGTACAACATTTCACCCTCAGACAGATGGTCAGTCCGAATAGATTATTCAGGTCCTTGAAGATATATTGCGGGCCTGTGTGATTGATTTTAGTGGTCATTGGGACCCGTTCTTCTTATTGGAAGAGTTTGCTTATAACAACAGTTATCATTCGAGAATTTAGATGACACCATTTGAGGCAGCGTATGGTAGGAGGTGTCGTTCCTTGATTGGTTGGTTAGATGCTTTTGAGGTAAGGCCTTGGGGCACAGACCTGTTATGGGATTCATTGGTCAAGGTTAAGTTGATTCAAGAGTGACTTCTTACAGCCCAGAGCAGACAGAAGACTTATGCGGACTAGAAGGTTCGTGACTTAGATTTCATGGTTGGTGAGTGGGTATTAATTAAGTTTTCACCCATGAAGGTTGTGATGAGGTTTGGGAAGAAGGGAAAGTTGAGCCATCGGTGCATTAGTCCTTTTGAGATCATTCAGCGAATTGGTGAAGTAGCTTATGATTTGGCCTTGCCTCCTAGTTTATCGGGTGTTCACCCAGTGTTTCATATTTCTATGCTTAAGAAGTATCATTCGGATGGCTCTCATGTAACTCAGTGGAATTCAATATTGCTTGATCATAATCTGACTTATGAAGATGAGCCAGCGGCCATTTTAGATAGGCAGATTCGCAAGTTGAGGTCCAAAAAGATAGCTTCAGTGAAGGTTCAGTGGAGACATCGCCCGGTTGAGGAGGCGACTTAGGATACTGAGCTTGACATACGTATGAGATACCCTCAGCTTTTTGCAGATTCAGGAATGTCTTTTTCTCTTTCATGTTCGAGGACGAACATGTGTTTAAGTGGTGGATGATGTAATGACCCGTTAGGTCGTTTTGACTGTTTTTCTATTTTTCTTATTTTACCTCAGTGGACCATCCCCTACTTTTCTAAAGTGTGTTTGACTTGTAGGGATGGGTGGCAAGACCCCCGAGGCATTCAGATGTATTTTAAGTGAGAAACGAAATTTTTGAGAATTCTTAAGTATTGGGTTGACTAAAGTCAACATCGGTGGTAGTTGAGAATTTTTGGGGATTTTGTCGATTCCGTTATGTCTGGAATGTCGATTATAGCTTGGTAGAGTAGTTGATTCAATTCTCGAAAGGCTTAGAGGCATTTTTGTCTTTTTGTTAAAAAGTTGATTTTTGGGCGTTCGGGGTTGACCGGGTTGAAATTCTCAGGGTGCAGATGAGTTTATAGCGTGATTTTCGAGTGGTATGCTTACTTGGTTTGTATCCGGGAGGTTCCAAATGAGTCTTAGGATTTCGCAGTAAATGGGTGAAAACACTAGATTTTTCTGGTGTTTGATGCATCACATCTGCGACACTTGTCCCGTAGATGTGAGGTCGCGTCTGCAGCATTTGGTCCGCATATGCGGACCTGAGGGAATTAATGAAATTCTGCATATGTGAGGAAAGGGCGCAGGTGCTAGGCCGCGTCTGCGAGATCGCTGGCAGAATCAGATATTTATTCCCCACTTCGGACCCCCCACTTCGAACCTTAGGCTTTTCATTCACATATTTTGGCTTTGGGAGCTTGGTGTAAAGGGGTTTTGGGAGATTTTTCATGATACAACTATTGGGTAAGTTCCTAACCTTGTTTTTGAAATTATATCATTAATTAATGAGGGATTCCATGCTAGAAATAATGAATTTAGGTTAGGGAAATTGAGGGTTTATGAACTGTAAGTCTAAATTAAGGAATCTTGATTTAATCAGGAAATTTATGTGGGATTGAGTTGATTTTTCATATCCATGTTCTATAGATCATGGGTAGACCAATTTTGGAATGCATTTCCTATTTTGCCTTTTTTGAGTTGGAATCTTATTTTAGGTGTCCTTTTGGGCCTGGATTATTTCTATATCAATATCTGGTACAGATAGACTCGTGTTCTAATGTATAGTCCATATTTGAACAGACTGGGAACATTCGAAGGCCCGTACAAAAAGGTAAGCAAATGTTGTGATTCAGACATCTAATTCCAGGCAAGTTGAGACTTTATACCTTATATACGGTGTCGTGGTTGGTCTAAATGAACCAAATTAAGAGGGATTATGGGGTGACTAATGTTACACCTCATGTATTTTCGCGTTGTTTGTATCATAAGTAAACTAACGTAAGTTCGGAGAAGCCATGGAACCCCTATAAGGTTAAGAAAGACTTTTAACAAACGTTAAGCATGTACCATAAGGTTTCGGGGCTAAACGAATCAAATGTGTTATAACTCGTACTTTCGGGGTTAAACGAGGATATACAATATTTTTGAACTATAGACATGGATCACACTTAGGGCAATTACGTCTCTCTCTTGAATGATGATTGAATACCTAACCCCCAAACTTTCTATGCACTTCAAAATCATATTAGACTGTACACATTGGGGCTAGACACTTAATCATATGATCTAAGAGGGAACTGCCATATCTTTTGTCTTATAGCAATATCTGCCTCTTGTGGTAACTTACACTTTCTTTTTGTACTCCTAGCAACACTGTATGCTCACAAAAATATGGGTACACGAAAAATTTGAGATACGCGTAAATAAATAAATGAATACGGGCGTCTTGAATAATGATAACCCTGCTAGCTCAAAGGGCTGAATAACTGATAGTTGAGGTAATTTGATAGTCATAAAACATGATAACTGACGTTGTACTTTATGATACAGGTTAAGCTCTAGTGTGTAGTAACTATGCATCTTATCCCACTTTCAATATAATCTCAGGTCTCATCTATTACCAATATGTACATCTCAATTATACCCCAATGGGTATCACCTTAACTTAAACCTTGCATTTCCTACTCGTCGCTTGTGCATTCTATACATCGGGAGTTCAATAGAAAGAGAATGTTACTTACTGCTCTAAGATTCATGGCACGAGTTAGAATAGTTCCTGAAGGCATAACTCTAATTGCGATCTAGAATATGAAAGAAATGAGACAATTCTGAATGTCTTGGTGGTCAACCGTTTATATGTGTGGCGTGCACACACATATAAAAGTGACCCCACTAGACAAGGTTTCATAGACTTCTTAAGACTCTTGGACCTAGTGTTCTGATACCAAGCTTTGTCACGCCCCGAACTATGGCCTGGACATAACACGGCACTCGATGCCTTACTGCATGTGACTGAGCGAACCACATGGCTTGCTGAATCATCATGAGGCATAACATGAGCGGAATACGACATAAACATGATAAGCCTTAACAAACATGAGATTTCAAAATATAAAATAAAATGCTTGTTTAAAAATATGAATATGGATTGTCATAGATAATGAGCCAAAGATGGATATACGACTCTGAACATCTGACATAACATAACTATCTAGTCTATGAAACCTCTAAGATGAGTTCGAACTGTTAAACATACTTACTGGGACAAGGTCCCCAGCATACCTTAAATGCATAACTATCATAGAAGTAAATGATGACTAAACCCCGAAGAAGATGGGGCTCACCAAAAGCTGATACATGGATGATCCTATAGAGTAGATCTGTTGTCCTGTATGTTCGTACCTGTATCGTGAAATGCAGGCCCCCGGGCAATAGAAAGGGGACGTCAGCACATTTAATGTACTGGTATGTAAAGCAACTGAATGAAATAAACGTGTTACACCTCGAAAAATTTTTCGTTAATGCGCAGTGAATAGACTAGCGAAGGACACGAAGTATACGATGTTTCGATAAGTGAGAAATAGCATTTGATGATCCTAATTGAGATTTCAAAGACATTCGAGGTAAGAGAAGAAAGTTGCCAAGAAAAGGCAAGGTATACGTTATGTATCGGAAAGGATTCATGAGTACCAAGTTAATGTTGACTTAACAATATTTTGGAGAAGAGTTATAACGTCCCTTAGATTGTTAGTGAGATGCTAAAAAAGTGTCAAGAAGGTTCCATAAGGATTGGAGACCGAACAAACGACGAAATCTATTTCAGAGGGGTGGAGTTATACGACCACTTATACGGTCTGTATAACTTTGTACGGTGCGTATAACTCCCAGCAGGGAGATGATTTTCTGGTTGGTGAACCACGGCCACTTATACGGACCGTACAATACTATACGGATAATATAAGTGTCCGTGGAAGTCCCGACGGGCTGATTTTTAGTTTTTGTATAAATAGATGCCTTGGGTTCTTTTACCTCATTTTTAATATTCTACAAGTATTGAGAGCTCAAAACCCTTCTCTAAGCACATTCCACTCAAGTTCAAGAGAACACAAAGATCAAAAGACTATAATCAAGTGTTTATGTGTTAGAAAGCTTCCAAGGGTTAGAGGACCACAAAAGATTCCATTGGAGGTGAACTAGGGTTTTGGTTCAAGTGAAGTATTTCCACTCAAGGTTCATTCCTACACAATCTAAGGTAAGTTTTATGGTATTTCCATGTTCTTTAAGGTATTGAGAAGTTGAAACACTTGGATTGTAGAAGGATATAGAAAATGGGTCATGAATGTGGGAATAGTGTCATTTTTGAGTAATAGCTTGGATTGAGTCTTGATTCATGATATGTTGTAATTATGGTTATGTTATAAATGATGTTAAGAGCATGGGATAGACTTTGTATATGAATGAATGTGATCGTGTGCTATGACCATGGATATGGATGATTGGAAGTGAATTGAGGAGTAAGGATAATGTAGGTAAACAAAGACTATTGTTATGATGTTGTGAATGTTATTATTGATGTTTGGGAGTTGATATATGATATGAAGGAAGTTGTATAAATAAAGGAGATGCTGCCCAATTTTCTCTAGCTTTAGTCATGTATGATAAGCTATCGATTTTCTAATGATAGTATAACTCTAATGAAGGTAGAAACGTGAGCATTGAAGGAGAACGTGCAAGTGATAGAATAGTTGATCGAAGAGGTATGTAAGGCTAACCCTTGTTTCATAAGGCATGGTTCCCTGGCCAAATATCTATTCTTTTATGAGCCTATGATGTCCTCCAAATGATTTTATCTTTAAAAGCTACTAAGCTCATGATTCTCGATATGTTACGATTGTACTAAATCCCTTTTATGATGAGAAATCCTCTAGGGATAGACGTAATGAATGATGAATGTAACGATGACAAAGATTCTTATGAACTCCTATGTATATGTGTCTATGTATGATTATTATGTAATATCGAGCTTATGTGGCCGGGTATGTTATGTATCGCGCGCGCACCACTGCAGTTGGGTATGGATAATCCTGAGCCTTGGTAGGGCCAGGTATGTATACTCACCGAGTCTTGCCATGGCCGAGTATGTGAAACACCGAACCTCCATGGTCGGGTATGCTATGTACATGATATGGATATGTATACGATATGAATATGAACATAAATACGAATATGCTATGAATACGAAAATGGATAGAAATGTAAATGAGTACGAATATGAATACGTATACGGATATGGATGTATGTACACAATCACGCATTAGAAACAGAAAGTCCCTATGAATAGCAAGTAAGTGTTTATGACGATGGTTCTACTACCTCCCATCTTATGCTATTTCTTATGTTATTTATTATGCTTCTATAATGAGGTTGATCATGCTTTATATACTCAGTACATTCTTCGTACTGACGTCCTTTTGTTTGTGGACGCTGCGTCATGCCCGCAGGTGGCCAGGAAGACAGGCTTGATCCATAGCTTTTATACTCAGGGACTACATAGCGGAGCTCCATTTCATTCGGAGCTACAACTTTTGGTATTTAGTCTTTTGTGTACATATTTATGGGCATGGCAGGGTCCTGTCCCGCCTATGCGATACGACATACTCTCCTTAGAGGCTCATAGACATGTGTATATAGTTAGATGATTTGGCCTTGTCGGCCTATATTTTGGATATCATTTTGTTAGCCTCGTCGGCTTATGTACATCTATATGGGCATTGTTATTGATGATGATATATATGTATTGTTGCCCAATGGAATTCGTATGAATAATGGATGGAAAGTATGATTTAGCTATGTGGTTCACCTAGATGTGAATGTGAAAGTATGATAAGAGGTGCCCGGGTGGGTTAGCACCGGGTGCCCGTCGCGGCCCTCCGGTTGGGTCGTGTCAAACGTGGCACAAGAAATAACATGATAAGAGCTGAAACTGAAACTGGAGTCTAGTCATGAACATGAGTATCTGACATGAACATAAATACATATATAACATGAGTAAAAACATTTTAAGTTGGGAGAGCATTAATATAACCGACATGTAACCACCACGTTAACACGTGGCGTCTGATCTCTGCCCGATCAGCCAAGCCGTCTTGTACCCTGCCAGGGTACAAGGCATGAACATGACATGAATGGATCCAAATCCCTCAATGGGGAAAAATATTAAGGTATCGTTCTGACTGGGCGGAGCGATCCTTATCCTACGCTGACAAACATAGTTTCAGGCTATCCGAGCCTTCTCGGTAATCTGTGCAACTCTCAAAAACATGAACATGAATATAGGTGGCATCTGAGCCCATGGTTTTTCATAAAAATGACTTGTAACATGGTTTGTAGATATAATATTACATGAATATAATTACATAATATAACTTGCATAAAAACATGGAGACATGTGGGAGTTTCATGAAAATAAGCATAATAGTTCATAACTTGCATGTAAGAACCCATGGAATGCAAATGATGGGTTTTTGATGGATTACAGATGGATTCTCAATAAGCAAAATGAAATGTCAAGAATACAATAACGAACTAATCATAGAAACATAGTTTATCATAGTAATATAGACTTAGGGTTATCATGAACATATCAAGAATTTCTGTCCTAGGGTGTGTCTACAAGCCGTGTCCAGTAGAGTCTTGGTAATGGGTGTGTTGCGCGCCACACTTATAAATAAGAGGCTGCGGGGGAATAAATGACCTTCTTTCTTCATGAGATCGTGCGATAGAGCTATGACATATGAACTTCTTTTTCCTTAACCGTGTGTTATGTGTTTCAGAGATGCCTGTAAAGAGAAAGGCTACGAACCTCAAAAGGGCACGATAAATGCGTAAATGCGGGGCCGAAAGAGCACCGCCAACGGTTGTAGAGGGAAGTGAGTCCCAGAATGCGGCTCAATCTCAGTTTTCTCATTCAGTGCCTATTTCTGAGGAGCGTGAGGGAGCCTCAGCCCCAACTCCAGCACCTCCAGTTCCTCTACCGGATGCTTCAGGACAAGATGTAAAAGAGGCCATTCATTTGCTTACTTAATTGGTTGCCGCCTAGACTCAGCGGTAGGTTACAGGGCAAGGTGATAGGGCTGCTAGTGCAAGGGCCCGTGATTTCATTAGTTTGAACCCTCTGGAATTCTTTAGATCAAAGCCGGATAAGGACCCTCAGAATTTTATTGATGGAATGTTGAGGACACTTCGGTTGATACATGCTTTGGACACCGAGTCGGTAGAGTTAACATCCTATAGATTGAGGGATGTTGTGGTTTATTGGTACACGATTTGGATGGCTTCACGGGGAGCCAATGCGCCTCCTCCGGTATGGCAAGAATTTGTAGATGCCTTCCTCCGACATTATCTGCCTCCAGAAGTTCGGCAAGCTAGAGCCGATAAGTTCTTGAATTTGAGGCAAGGAAGCATGAGTGCTTTAGAGTATAGTCTCCGCTTCAATTCTTTGGCTAGGTATGCTTCGGCCATGGTAGCGGATATGGGTGACCGAGTGCACCGGTTGTGAAAGGCCTAGGGCCGCATTTGATGGATAGGTGCTTGATCGCGTCCCTTCAGGACAACATGGATATTTCACGCATTTAGGCCCATGCTCAGAATTTAGAAGAAAGCCTACAACAACAAAGAAATGAGCGTGAGCATGATAAAGGGTATAACAAAAGGACTAGATCTTCGAGTCTGATGAGTGAGTATGGAGGCGGGCACAGACCGCAGTTTTTGAGGCATTCAGGCCACTCTATGACTAGTGCGCCTCTACAGTTTTCAGGCCAGAGATTTGATAGATCTACTCATTCCGGGCCGAGTCAGAGCTTTTCAGGATCTCAATTCAGGGGTGATTCGGGTCAGGCGAGACCACCCGTGCCACGATGTTCCCAGTGTGGGAAGTTACATTGGGGTCGCTTGGATTGGGTTCGTAGGTTTGCTATTCATATGGTCGACCAGCCATATTATGCGTGATTGCCCCTCGGTTGGTGGTAGTGGTAAACCCTAGCCTTCGTGTCGGTAGCCGATCTTCATCATCCATACGCCCATGGGGCCGTGGTTCACATGCGCCGGTCAGCCATGGTAGAGGCAGAGGGAGAGTCCCTAGTTCTAGCGGTCCTCAGCACCGTATTTATGCTTTGGCTGGACGCCAAGATCTTGAGTTTTCTCCTGATGTGGTCACAGGTATATTATCGATATTTTCTCATGATGTATATGCTTTGATAGATCCGGGCTCCATATTGTCATATGTTACTCTGTATATTGCGGGTCGGTTTAGAGTCAAACCGGAGTCGATCAAACTTTTTGAGGTGTCTACACCTGTTGGTGAATCGATAATAGCTAGCCGAGTATATAGAAACTGCATAGTCGTTATTCATGATCGTCGTACTATGATTGACTTACATGATTTAAAAATGGTGGATTTTGATGTTATTATGGGCATGGATTGGTTGGCTTCCTGCTATGCCAATGTTGATTGTAGAATGAAAATGGTTCGCTTCCAATTTTCAGGAGAACCAGTTTTAAAATGGAAAGGGAATACTGCGTCACCAAAAGGTAGGTTTATTTCCTATCTTAAGGCAAGAAAAATGATCACAAAAGGTTGCATTTATCATCTAGTTCGGGTTCAAGATATAGAAGCTAAATCGCCGACTCTTCAGTCAGTTCCCATGGTGAATGAATTTCCGGATGTATTTTCGGAAGAGCTTCCAGGCCTCCCTCCCAAGCTGGAGATTGATTTTGCGATTGATGTGTTGCCAGACACACAGGCTATATCTATTCCTCCTTATAGAATGGCTCCCGCAAAATTGAAAGAGTTGAATGAGCAATTGAAAAACTTGCTTGAGAAAGGCTTTATTACGCCTAGTTCATCCCCGTGGGGAGCAGTCGCATTGTTTGTCCGAAAGAAAGATGGCTCCTTGAGAATATGCATCGACTATCGGCAACTGAATAAAGTGACGATTAAGAATCAATATCCTCTTCCGAGGATTGATGATTTATTTGACCAATTACAAGGCGCCAAATGGTTTTCGAAGATAGATTTAAGGTCCTTGTATCATCAAGTGAGAGTTAGGGAGAAAGATATCCCTAAGACAGCCTTCAGAACAAGATATGACCATTTTGAGTTCCGGGTAATGTCATTTGGGCTAACCAATGCACCGGCAGTATTTATGGATTTGATGAACAATGTGTTCAGGCCTTTCCTTGATCTATTTGTGATTGTATTCATCGACGACATCTTGGTGTATTCTAGATCCGAGGCAGAACATGCGGATCATTTGCGTACTATCCTCAGAGTTCTTCAAACTCGAGAGTTGTTTGTAAAATTTTCTAAGCGTGAGTTTTGGTTGAACTCAGTGACATTTTTGGGGCACATTGTTTCAGCCGATGGTATTCGGGTAGATAGCCAAAAGATTGAGGCCGTGAAGACTTGGCCAAGGCCCACAACTCCTACGGAGGTTCGTAGCTTCCTGGGCTTAGCAGGTTATTACAGGAGATTTGTAGAAGGCTCTTATTCTATTTCTGCACCACTCACAAGCTGACCCAGAGATCAGCAAAGTTTCAATGGACAGATGCTTGTGAACGTAGTTTCCAAGAGCTAAAAGATAGACCGACTTCTGCCTTGGCCCCGACACTTCCAGAGGGATTGGAAGGTTATGTTGTTTATTGTGATGCTTCAGGTGTTGGGCTAGGCTGTGTGTTGATGCAACATGGTAAGGTGATTGCGTATGCTTCAAGACAATTACGGGAACATGAGAAGAATTATCCAACCCATGATCTTGAATTGGCTGCAGTGATTCATGCACTAAAGATGTGGAGACATTATTTGTATGGTGTCCATGTGAATATTTATACAGATCATAAGAGCCTTCAGTATATCTTCAAGCAGAAAGAGTTGAATTTGCGGCAATGACGACGGTTGAAATTGCTAAAAGATTACGATGTTGATATCCTATATCACCCCGGAATGGCAAATGTTGTTGCTGACGCTCTTAGTCGTAGATCTATGGGAAGTTTGTCTGATGTACGACCAGAGAAAAGAGAAGTGGCTCGTGAGCTCCAGTAGTTAGCTAGCCTAGGAGTTCGAGTAGTGGACTCGAGTAAGGAAACTACCCCCGAAATTCGGTGTCCTCGTCGCTAGTTGTGGAAGTGAAAGAGCGACAATATGAAGATCCCATACTAATGCATTACAGAGATACAATCCCTCAGAAGGAGAAGTCATCATTTGAGATTGCAGGAGACGGAGTTCTCCAATGCCAAGACAGATTATGTGTTCCTGATGTGGCAAGATTACGCCACCAAATATTGAGAGAAGCCCATTGATCCCGTTTTTCTGTCCACCCCGGAGCAACGAAAATGTATCATGATCTTAAGTCTATATATTGGTGGAATGGGATGAAGAAAGATATAACGAAATTCGTAGCTCAATGTCCCAACTGTCAACAAGTGAAAATCGAGCACCAAAAGCCGGACGGATTGTTGGAAGCTATAGAAATTCCAACTTGGAAGTGGAAAGTAATTAACATGGACTTCATTACAGGCTTACCCCGTTCTTGACGTAAATATGACTATATGGGTGATTGTGGATAAACTCACGAAGTCAGCTCATTTCTTACCAGTCAGAACTACACATGTGGCAGAAGATTATGCAAAGCTTTATGTTAAAGAGATAGCGTGACTCCATGGTGTTCCCGTATCTATTATCTCAGATAGAGGAACTCAGTTTACAGCTAATTTTTGAAAGTCCTTCCAAAAGGGTTTGGGGACTCATGTGAGCCTTAGCACGGCATTTCATCCGCAGACTGATGGACAAGCTGAACGTACCATTCAGACCCTTGAGGATATGCTATGGGCATGTATGATGGATTTTGGAGGTAATTGGGATGATCACTTACCACTCATTGAATTTGCTTATAACAATAGCTATCATTCTAGCATCGGAATAACACTGTATGAGGCTTTATGTGGGCGAAATTGTAGATCCCCAATTGGGTGGTTTGAAGTAGGAGAGACTAAAGTGATAGGGCCAGCCTTGGTCCAGCAGGCCATAGGAAAAGTTAAGCTCATACACAGTTGATTATTAGCAGCCTAAAGTCGTCAAAAGTCCTATGCGGATAATCGTCGAAGGGACGTAGAGTTCCAAGTTAAAGATTGGGGTATTCTTAAAGGTGTCGCCGATGAAGGGCGTTATGAGATTTGGCAAAAAGGGGAAGCTTAGTCTCCGATACATTGGGCCTTATGAGATTGTGCGCAAGGTAGGCAAAGTGGCTTACAAATTAGATCTACCTCTTGATTTGGAGTCAGTTCACCCAGTTTTTCATGTCTCGATGCTTCGTAAATGTGTTGGAGATCCTACTAGGATCGTGCCAAGAATGATGCTCAAGTGATAGAAAATTTGACTTATGAAAAAGTACCCATTGCCATATTAGATAGGCAAGCACGGAGGCTTAGAAAAAAAGAAGTGGCCTCAGTCAAGGTTTCATGGAGAAACAATAACCGAGAAGAAATGACATGGAAAGCGGAAGATATTATGAAATCCAAGTACCCGCACTTATTTCATCCCCCGGAAGAGATCCAAGATGAGACATCAAGATCATAAGGTATGTATGTTTTCCTTTTTATGCATTTGGGTCGTGTGTTGCCAAACTCTATTGCTATTATGTTGTGGCCCTACGAGGCATTGTTATTATGGGCTGTTGTGACAGGATGGTAGTGCCATATTACAGGGGAAACTTTGGCAAAATTTTTATAGAATCCTCGAGGACGAATGTTCTTAAGGGGGGAAGAATGTTACACCTCAAAAAAAATTTCTTTAATGCGCAGTGAATAGACTAATGAAGGAAAGGAAGTATATGATGTTTCGATAAGTGAGAAATAGCATTTGATGATCCTAGTTGAGATTTCAAAGACATTCGAGGTAAGAGAAGAAAGTTGCCAAGAAAAGGCAAGGTATACGTTATGTATCAGAAAGGATTTACGAGTACCAAGTTAATGATAACTTAACAATGTTTTGGAGAAGAGTTATAACATACCTTAGATTGTTAGTGAGGTGCTAAACAAGTGTCAAGAAGGTTCCATAAGGATTGGAGATCGAACAAACGACGGAATCCATTTCAGAGGGGTGGAGTTATACGGCCACTTATACGGTCCATATAACTTTATACGGTGCGTATAACTCCCAGCAGGGAGATGATTTTCTGGTTGGTGAACTACGGCCACTTATACGGACCGTACAACACTATACGGGCCGTGTAAGTGTCCGTGGAAGTCCCGACGGGCTGATTTTTAGTTTTTGTATAAATAGATGCCTTGGATTCTTTTACCTCATTTTTAATATTCTACAAGTATTGAGAGCTCAAAACCCTTCTCTAAGCACATTCCACTCAAGTTCAAGAGAACACAAAGATCAAAAGACTAGAATCAAGTGTTTATGTGTTAGAAAGCTTCCAAGGGTTAGAGGACCACAAAAGATTCCATTGGAGGTGAACTAGGGTTTTGGTTCAAGTGAAGTATTTCCACTCAAGGTTCATTCCTACACAATCTAAGGTAAGTTTTATGGTATTTCCATGTTGTTTAAGGTATTGAGAAGTTGAAACACTTGGTTTGTAGAAGGATATAGAAAATGGGTCATGAATGTGGGAATAGTGTCATTTTTGAGTAATAGCTTGGATTGAGTCTTGATTCATGATATGTTGTGATTATGGTTGTGCTATAAATGATGTTAAGAGCATGGGATAGACTTTGTATATGAATGAATGTAATCGTGTGCTATGACCATGGATATGGATGATTGGAAGTGAATTGAGGAGTAAGGATAATGTAGGAAAATAAAGACTATTGTTATGATGTTGTGAATGTTATTATTGATGTTTGGAAGTTGATATATGATATGAAGGAAGTTGTATAAATAAAGGAGATGCTGCCCAATTTTCTCTAGCTTTAGTCATGTATGATAAGCTATCGATTTTCTAATGATAGTATAACTCTAATGAAGATAGAAACGTGAACATTGAAGGAGAACGTGCAAGTGATAGAATAGTTGAACGAAGAGGTATGTAAGGCTAACCCTTGTTTCATAAGGCATGGTTCCCTGGCCAAATATCTATTCTTTTATGAGCCTATGATGTCCTCCAAATGATTCTATCTTTAAAAGCTACTAAGCTCATGATTCTAAATATGTTACGATTGTACTAAATCCCTTTTATGATGAGAAATCCTCAAGGGATAGACGTAATGAACGACGAATGTAACGATGCCAAAGATGCTTATGAACTCCTATGTATATGTGTCTATGTATGATTATTATGTTATACTGAGCTTATGTGGCCGGGTATGTTATGTATCGCGCGCGCACCACTGCAGTTGGGTATGGATAACCCTGAGCCTTAGTAGGGCTAGGTATGTATACTCACCGAGTCTTGCCATGGCCGGGTATGTGAAACACCGATCCTTCATGGTCAAGTATGCTATGTAAATGATATGGATATGTATACGATATGAATATGAACATAAATATGAATATGCTATGAATACGAAAATGGATATGAAATGTAAATGAGTAAGAAATATGAATACGGATACGGATATGGATGTATGTACACAATCACGCGTTAGAAACGGAAAGTCCCTATGAAAAGCAAGTAAGTGTTTATGACGATGGTTCTACTACCTCCCATCTTATGCTATTTCTTATGTTGTTTATTATGCTTCTATAATGATGTTGATCATGCTTTACATACTCAGTACATTCTTCGTACTGACGTCCTTTTGTTTGTGGACGCTGTATCATGCTCGTAGGTGGCCAGGGAGACAGGCTTGATCCATAGCTTTTATACTCAGGGACAACATAGTGGAGCTCCATTTCATTCGGAGCTACAACCTTTGGTATTTATTCTTTTGTGTACATATTTATGGGCATGGCGGGGTCCTGTCCCGCCTATATGATATGACATACTCTACTTAGAGGCTCGTAGACATGTGTATATGGTTAGATGTATTTGGCCTTGTCGGCCTATATTTTGGATATCATTTTGTTAGCCTCGTCGGCTTATGTACATTTATATGGGTATGTAATGTTGCCCAATGGAATTAGTATGAATAATGGATGGAAAGTACGATTTAGCTATGTGGCTCACCTAGATGTGAATGTGAAAGGATGATAAGAGGTGTCCGGGTGGGTTAGCACCGAGTGCCCGTCGCTGCAAACGTAATGAAATAACATGATAAGAGCTGAAACTGAAACTGGTGTCTGGTCATGAACATGAGTATCTGACATGAACATAAATACATATATAATATGTGTAAAAACATTTTAAGTTGGGAGAGCATTAATATAACCGACATGTAACCACCATCTTAACACGTGGCGTCTGATCTCTGCCTGATCAGCCAAGCCATCTTGTACCCTGCCGGGGTACAAGGCATGAACATGACATGAATGGATCCAAATCCCTCAATGGGGAAAAATATGATGGTATCGTCCTGACTGGGCGGAGCGATCCTTGTCCTACGCTGGCAAACGTAGTTTCAGGCTATCTAAGCCTTCTCGGTAATCTGTGCAACTCTCAAAAACATGAACATGAATATAGGTGGCATCTGAGCCCATGGTTTTTCATAACCATGAGTTTTAACAGGGTTTGTAGATATAATATAACATGAATATAATTACATAATATAACTTGCATGAAAACATGGAGACATGTGAGAGTTTCATGAAAATAAGCATAATAGTTCATAACTTGCATGTAAGAACCCATGGAATGCAAATGATGGGTTTTTGATGGATTACGGATAGATTCTCAATAATCAAAATGGAATATCAAGAATACAATAACGAACTAATCATAGAAACATAGTTTATCATAGTGATATAGACTTAGGGTTATCATGAACATATCTAGAACCTTAGTTTTTGTATAATCTTATACTTTCATGGAAGAAAGTGGCGTGGGGAAGAACAATGATGTTCCCGCATGTAGATAGAAACTTTACATACCTTAGTCGTTCCAAAACTTGATGAAAAGGTCTGAACTTTTGAAGACGAAACCAAAGCTTTTAACTTGAAACCTTAAGAAGAGTTTTCACTATTTTTGTAGCTACTGTTCGTGGCTCAAAGGGTATTGCTCCAGTCCTCCAAATCCAATCGTCATTGTTCAAATTTTGTACTTACATGTTATGAATACTCATTTAAAATTTGGGTTCGATCCAAACACAAATTGAATATGGCTGGTCGGAGTGAAAGTCAACAGAAAAATATTAAGGTTTTCTCTAACTCTTTACAACTCTTGATTTTATAGGGTACCGGGGTGGATGAATTTATTCTAGTGTTTATAAATGATGTAACCTTGTAGAATTCAAAGGTTCTTGATTGAAAGAATTACCTTGGGGAAACCTTAGGAAACTAGATTGTCAAACCAAACTCTTGACGTTTTTTCTTGATTGCAAGAATGAGTCTCTTGCGGTTCTTGAAGGATTGGAGTGCATAGGTTCTTTAGAGATGGAGGTAGAGAGAGAACAAATAGACTCTTAGGGTTTAGAATAGTGTTAGGGACGTTTTTTCATCATGAAATAATAAAATAAGGAGTCCCAATTTGAGAAGGAAAAGGCTCAAAACGCAAGCCAAAATCTGAAAATTCTGCTCCAACCAACATTAGTAAAACAGGAATGACTTTTACCACAGAGCTTCTTTTGAGCTCTGCAAGATACCATTGGAATGATATTTCAAAGGAATAAAACTTTTGTGTTTTAAGTTTTCTCAAATTCTCAATGAATCAAAGGGTTATGGGTTCCCGAAGTAGGCCTGTCGACCATTTTTGCAAAACGCACAAACTTTCAAATTCTCCGCTAAACTCCAACGCTACAAGTCTAAACTTTGTTCTAAGATACGGGATGATGTAACAAACTTGATTAGTTTTTAAAGCACTTTCTACACCTTCTATCTTAGTTTCTTTATATCATCATCTTACGAGTCAAATCTTAGCTCAAAGGTACGAGGTGTTACAATATCTCCCCCTTGGGATCATTCATCCTCGAATGATAGGTCATGGTTGGAATTTAGGCTGGACATGGCATGAATACTTGAACGTGATGAAACATGACATGAAACATAAGAGCTCGACATGATTATGTGGGAAAATGGTCATGGATCATGAGGACTGAATACGTGATTACATAGAAATATGATCATGGGAGCATAAAACTGAATAGTGCATACATGAACGGGAATCGTGAGACATTTCTCCTTAATTGACGAATATTGGTTATGGATTATTACCGACTCCGAAATTTTATAGAAATTTTGGCAAAGTTTCTTTTGTAAATAGGACTATCCCAATACTTCTCAAACACTTGTCAGCTAACCAGGGTAGTAGTACACAAGCCTCACAGGGCATCCTAATACACATGACATAACACAACAGGGTAACTGAAACATGATCTTGATTAACATGAACACTTAACTGGCATGAATACATGAATACTAACAGTCATCAATGCCTGTCTGACATGGACACATGGGTATTGAACTGAATGAATACATGAACAATATACATGGAATTTGGAGGGGAATTTGTGAGCGCGGATGACATGAATACTGGAACATGAGCATGAACTTGGCATGATTATCAGAATGTAGGAGCATGATATGGAACATGATTACTGTGTTGACATAAATACATGGATGTTGAATGACATGAATTCATGAGTGTCAAACTGATATGAGATCTGAATACGTGAAAACATGGGTTTCATAACATGAAATTTGAGTGTTGTAAACATGAATTCCATAATCGGAGATCTATATGCTGAGCCGAGATGGGCTCTGAACACTTAGAGATTTGATCATAGAGGTGCACATATCACCATGTTATAATATGAGATAAGGGGTACGACTTAGGCTTTGAATGTGACCGTAACTTGGTGCGAATGAGACACACCTGAGTCTTATAACGGGGGTATGATCCTAACACATAACATAAAACTCCTAGCGTAGGCATGATATGAATATTGAGAATCTAAGTAGAATGCTACTGAAATAAGTACCACAAGGTACCTGGAAGGATCCCTATTTGAACTTGGAACATACCTTACTTCGGACCTTACCTTGTTTTCTCTGAGATATAGATACGAATACCTTGGCTCATCTTGCCTATTCTTGTGAGATGATTGCGAAGGACTAGGAAAAGGGAATCATAAGTACTAATCACATGGGATACTTCATTTTAGAACATAGACATGACATGGTGCATTTGACATGGAGGATGTAACGTGGAACATGCATACATGGGAACGTGACTCAAATGGCATGAAAAGTGAATAGCATGACATAGGGCATGAGCAACATGAGATTAATATGAGTACATCCTAGATGCATACCGTGGCTTCTGGACTTGATTTCATGAGTATCGCGGTGAGGATAAGGCATAAGTGTGATTTGCATGGAGTACAATTGTAGGTTTCACTCTTGGGCCAGGGACATAGGGCATTATTAAAACATTACCGTTAGAACTTAGATACACTGAAGGAATGGGACACGGTTCAACATAAATCACTCTTTTCAAGGCATGGGTGTAGATTTCCTATAACTTTTTGTCTTTAAGCATTTATATTACCTTCTCCTTGATCCTTACCAAGATCATTATCGGATTTGGAAAGCACTTAAAAGCTAGAACATGGACATGGGTGTAAAATAACGATATACATTTATATATATGTGTGAGTAAGCACATAAAGATCTCGGGATCAAGTGAATCGAAGAAATTAAGTTTATCGAAACTTTGGAAAAATTTGGCAGAATTCTGGACATGATTTATTGTCCAACTTTGGGGAGGTATATCTTCTATCATATGAGGAGTTATAGAATGAATAAGCTATGTAATTTCAAGTTCAAAGATTTTTCTTTCCAATGCAACTGACAGATCGCAAATCTGAGAAGCACGGTGCCAAATACGGCCCGTAAAAAAATATACAATTTCAAAGTATGGCCAGCAACTATAAAGCACGGCCAGTAACTTTAAAGTACGGCCTGTAACTTCAAAGTACGGCCCGTAACTATAAAGTAAGGCCCGTACAAGTTAGATGTATTTTTAGGCAGTGGAATGGCTTCAGACCTGGGCAGAACCTGATGGGCGTAACATGAAAGAACGTTTTCTTTGCATAGGTTACTATAGTTATGGAGCATTTATTCTTAAATCATAAACATGAGTGTGAGCGCCAATACGGGCATGATATAGGTACGCAAGGCATGAGTAGAGTACGTCTGGGCATAAGTACCACATGGTACAAGTATTTCTCTAGAATTAGAAATGTATTATCGTTCCGAACTTCAAATTACCTCACTAATGGCTCATCTCTTGACTAGCCTACGGGTGGTCTTCCTTACTAGAAAAAACTGAATTACTTACATAAATGGGGTGGGGACATATTTATAACTGACAATTTCTATCTTGACCACTTAATTTTGCTCCCACCATCAGCCTTAGGGACACCCGTTTTGACATCTCTTATAGGCTGTTTTTTGATAGTTTGCTCTTCTACAGTCTAGCTGATTTTCTTCTTTCACCATCACTGTACTTTGGGTTCTAACATGCATTCGGTGCATTCAACTCTTACTCACTCACTAATGGTAACATGAATAAGGAAATCAAATCATGCCTCTACTCGTCCTGCTAAAATTACTGATGCATTATATCTTCCCAAAGCTTACATGCTAATCTTCCACTAAACACTGCTAGCATCATGTTTTCTTATTCTGCTCTGAATAAATAAGGTGAAGCACAAGGTTATTTTTAATTTTCCTTATTATTTGATCATGTTCTATGGTGCTATAAAATATTTTTGAACTATAGACATGGATCACACTTAGGGTAATTACGTCTCTTTCTTAAATGATGATTGAATACCTAACCCCCAAACTTTTTATGCACTTCAATATCATATCAGACTGTACACATTGGGGCTAAACACTTAATCATATGATCTAAGAGGGAACTGCCATATCTTTTGTCTTATAGCAATATCTGCCTCTTGTGGTAACTTACACTCTCTTTTTGTGCTCCTAGCAAAGACTGTATGCTCACAAAAATATGAGTACACGGAAAATTTGAGATCTGGAAGCTAAATAAATGAATACAGGCGTACTGAATAATGATAACCTTGCTAGCTCAAAGGGCTGAATAACTGATAGTTGAGGTAAGTTGATAGTCATAAAACATGATAACTGACGTTGTACTTTATGATACAGGTTAAGCTCTAGTGTGTAGTAACTATGCATTTTATCCCACTTTCAATATAATCTCAGGTCTCATCTGTTACCAATATGTACATCCCCGTTATACCCCAATAGGTATCACCTTAACTTAAACCTTGCATTTCCTACTCGTCGCTTGCGCATTCGATACATCGGGAGTTCAATAGGAAGATAATGTTACTTACTGCTCTAAGCTTCATGGCACGAGTTAGAAAAGTTCTTGAAGGCATAACTCTAATTGCGATCTAGAATATGAAAGAAATTAGACAATCCTGAATGTCTTGGTGGTCAACCGTTTATATGTGTGGCGCGCACACACATATAAAAGTGACCCCACTAGACACGGTTTCATAGACTCCCTAAGACTCTTGAACCTAGTGCTCTGATACCAAGCTTTGTCACGCCCTGAACCATGGCCTGGATGTAACACGGCATTCGATGCATTACTGCATGTGACTGAGTGAACTACATGACTCGCTGAATCATCATGAGGCATAACATGAGCAGAATACGACATAAACATGATGAGCCTTATTAAACATGAGATTTCAAAATACAAAATAAAATACTTGTTTAAAAATATGAATATGGATTGTCATAGATAATGAGCCAAAGATGGCTATACGACTCTGAACATCTGACATAACATAACTATCTAGTCTATGAAACCTCTAACATGAGTCCGAACTGCTAAACATACTTACTGGGACAAGGCCCCCAACATACCTTAAATGCATAACTATCATAGAAGTAAATAATGACTAAACCCGAAAAAGCTGATACGTGGATGATCCTATAGAGTAGATCTGTCATCCTATAAGTCCGTACCTGCATCGTGAAATGCAGGCCCCCGGGCAATAGAAAGGGGACGTCAGCATATTGAATGTATTGGTATGTAAAGCAACTGAATGAAATAAACGTGGCACATGAAATAACATGATAAGAGCTGAAATTGAAACTGGAGTCTGGTCATGAACATGAGTATCTAACATGATCATAAATACATATATAACATGAGTAAAAGCATTTTAAGTTGGGAGAGCATTAATATAATCGACATGTAACCACCATGTTAACACATGGCATATGATCTCTGCCCAATCAGCTAAGCCATCTTGGACCCTGCCGGGGTGCAAGGCATGAACATGACATGAATAGATCCAAATCCCTCAATGGGGAAAAATATGAAGGTATCGTCTTAACTGGGCGGAGCGATCCTTGTCCTATGCTGGCAAACGTAGTTTCAGGCTATCTAAGCCTTCTCGGTAATCTGTGCAACTCCCAAAAACATAAACATGAATATAGGTGACATGTGAGCCCATGGTTTTTCATAAACATGACTTGTAACATGGTTTGTAGATATAATATAACATGAATATAATTACATAATATAACTTGCATGAAAACATGGAGACATGTGAGAGTTTCATGAAAATAAGCATAATAGTTCATAACTTGCATGTAAGAACCCATGGAATACAAATGATGGGTTTTTGATGGATTACAAATAGATTCTCAATAAGCAAAATGGAACATCAAGAATACAATAACGAACTAATCATAGAAACATAGTGTATCATAGTAATATAGACTTAGGGTTATCATGAACATATCAAGAACCTTAGTTTTCGTATAATCTCATACTTTCATGGAAGAAAGTGGCGTGGGGAAGAACAATGGCGTTCCCGCACATAGATTGGAACTTTACATACCTTAGTCGCTCCAAAACTTGAAGAAAAGGTCTGAACTTTTGAAGACGAAACCAAAGTTTTGAACTTGAAACCTTAAGAAGAGTTTTCACTGATTTTTGTAGCTACTGCTGGTGGCTCAAAGGGTACTGCTCCGGTCCTCCAAATCCAATCACCACTGTTCAAATTTTTTACTTACATGTTATGAATACTCATTTAAAATTTGGGTTCGATCCAATGGTTAGATTACCGGGAAACACCAATTGAATATGGCTGGTCGGAGTGAGAGTCAACAGAAAAATATTAAGGTTTTCTCTTAACTCTTTACAACTCTTGATTTTATAGGGTACCGGGGTGGATGAATTTATTCTAGTGTTTAGAAATGATGTAACCTTGTAGAATTCAAAGGTTCTTGATTGAAATATTTACCTTGGAGAAACCTTAGGAAAATAGATTGTCAAACCAAACTCTTGACGTTTTTTCTTGATTTTTCTTGATTGCAAGAATGAGTCTCTTGCGGTTCTTGAAGGATTAGAGTGCATAGGTTCTTTAGAGATTGAGGCAGAGAGAGAATAAATAGACTCTTAGGGTTTAGAATAATGTTAGGGATGTTTTTTCTTCGTGAAATAATAAAATAAGGAGTCCTAATTCTAGTAGGAAAAGGCTCAAAGCGCAACCTAAAATATGAAAATTCTGCTCCAACCAGCATTAGTAAAACAGGCATAACTCTTACCACATAGCTCCGTTTGAGCTCTGCAAGATACCATTGGAAAGATATTTCAAAGAGCTACGACGTTCATGTTTTAAATTTTCTCAAATTCTCAACGAATCAATTTGTTATGGGTTCCCGAATTAGGCCAGTCGACCATTTTCGCAAAACACACAAACTTTCAAATTCTCCGCTAAAATCCAACGCTACAAGTCTAAACTTTGTTCTAAGATATGGGATGTAACAAAATTTATTAGTTTTCAAAGCACTTTCTACACCTTCCATCTTAGTTTCTTTATATCATCATCTTACGAGTCAAATCTTTGCCCGAAGGTACGAGGTGTTACAATTGTCAAGATTATTCATTAGTTAGTTAAATGAAATGTAGAAGAAAACATATAGAAACCACGAATAGGAAATAAAGATTGAAGGGTAAACGTATGGACTATTTTCGAATGTATTTGGAGATGTTTGGAGGTGGAAATGACATGGTAAACATGAGTATAATTATTGTAGGTTGTGCATCCACCAAACAGTATATGGAGGGACCACGTTGTGTACCAGTTCCTTTATGAAGTGTAGTAAGTAAAGAAGGCACGATTTTACCGCAGAAAACTCCTTGCTCAAGGGATTAAAAATCACAATCTACCTCAGAAGGATTTTAACTCCACTGCCCGAGCAACTTCAGGTTACAATTCTATCGTAAGCTAGGAATTAACTACCAAAATCCCTCACCCTTAAAATAACGCTTTTGCAGCCTAGGAACTAACCCCCGTAGTCCCTCCACACTTGCAACACTCCGATTGCAAGCACCTCTACTTGACTAACTCTAGGAAAAGACCACTAATATACCTAGACTAACTCTAGCCTAGTGTACCATTCAAAGGCTTGTGGAAAAAGACTTCCAATAAGTACACCTGAAGACTTATCAAAACAACTGCACATAGCTTCTTAACACAGAAAAGTGGTTTACAATTTAAGCAAAAACGAACAAAGATTTACAACAACTTAAAGAACATAGACTAAACTCATATCAGGATCTGGTTCTTTAGCTTGAAAGTAACTTTGTTCTTGCGATCACTTGAATTCTTGCGGCAACAACTTTTGCACAAGTT
This sequence comes from Lycium ferocissimum, assembly GCF_029784015.1. Taxonomy (NCBI): domain Eukaryota; kingdom Viridiplantae; phylum Streptophyta; class Magnoliopsida; order Solanales; family Solanaceae; genus Lycium; species Lycium ferocissimum. The sequence continues at coordinate 14,705 of NW_026714995.1, read as the reverse complement.
GGATTAGGTTTTTCAAGTTATGCACAATATGTTGCAATATGTTGTATATATTGTAGGAAGCATTTGGGATGGATAGAGACCATTCATTTAATATTTGATCTAAAGCATGGGCTAGCAGTACTTGTGTGCATTGAGTAGCTTGACTTTATAGTTGTCTCTTCTTAAAATGCAAGATGCACAGAGAGCAGATCACAGACTAGGTCTCTATCCGGTTCTGAATCAGCTTGACAATCATAAAAAAATGAATGCACTTAAGCTTATAAATTTCCCACTTTTTGATGATGAAAAACTCATAGAAAATGTTCCCCATTAGAACCAGATCCCACTTGTTCCCCCTGCGGCACAGACCATCGTTTTCAATGCACCTGCAACATGTTAGCAACAAAATACGCCAAAAACCAGTTTGCCTATTGAAAGGATCCTTTCAGTCACAGCTTTAATCACACCACATGTCAATCTTACAGTTCTTCCCACTCGATTTTAGCCCATTCATTTCATCAATCTATAAATTTCTAAATATCTTCCCCCTTTTGGCATCATAAAAAAATCTCTCAACACCGAGTCACTGGAGTAGGATGCCAATGAAAGCAAGTTAGCAAAAAGGTGCAGTAACATAGTAATCACATAGATAGTAGTTTAAACAGTACAATAATATGTTAAATGAACTACTATTGTACCAACATGAGATAGGGAAGCAGACCATCACATAGCAAAGACAAAACTAGACATCAACAAAAAGAAAGGACAAAGACTGGGAAGAGTTTTCTTAGGAATGGGTTACTGGGAATGATTTAGATCGTGAAGAATCCCGTCAATTTTTTCAATAATTTCACCCTGATCCTAAAGCATTTTGTGCCGAAGTTCTTCCAGTCTTGCTTTCAGCTGATCCTTCGGGAGAGCATTCTCAGCCTTTAGTTGTTCAATTTTGGAATATGCTGCCTTTAGGGCTTCGGTGGGGCAGTAGCGGTGGAACCCATTCCTTCAGCGACAAATTCACCATCTTCTAAAGTCTCCATAGACAGTGTGTTCTCTGTTGTTCCTAAGGTTGCTTCTCTAGTTCTTACATTGAAATGGCCCAGTGCTTTTGTCAGGAAGAAGCCATAGGGAAGACCAGGTTCATTTTCCCTAATGTGCGCTGCTTTGAGCATTTGTCCAATCAAGATGCTTGGTACATTGATCGATTCAAAGGCTGATAGAGCTTCCATGAGAACCAAATGTGCCAGAGCGACGTTAACTCTTCCTCAAATTCTTGGTATGAGTACTTTGTCCACAAATTCAAAGACTAGTTGATAGACAGGATCGATCTCACTTTTGAAGAGTTTTTCAATGAAGTTGACGATCCATTCTTAACAATCACATTTTTGAAGGAGGTAGAAGCTCTTCCAGTTACATCTTTTACCCCTACAGCTGGTATTCCTAGAATTTTTTTCAGTGTTAATTCATTCAAAACAAAATTTGTCACATTCACTGTTAGGGCCAATGTGCTATTATCAAGGTAACATAGGTTTGCATACAGTTCATCCACTTTAGTTTCGTATATTCAAGGATCCGATGGAGTAAAAAAGATGAGTTCAATTTTGAAATTCCAACATTTCCAACAATTTTTTCATGCCAGTTTCCTCCCCCAGGCTTGTATAAATCATCATTCCAAAAAGAATTTTCTGTTTCCAAAAGGATGAGTTTGATATTGATAGGTATGAATTTTTAGCACTATCAATGAAGTAGTATTATTGACTTTCATAGAACAACTCAGATAGAGATGTGGATTCCCCCCCAAGTTCTGTGATTACCGACTCCAAAAGAAACAGAGTCGCTGGTATTTTGGTCTTTCTTGCTTCCTTTGGAGTGATTGAGTTTAAACTACAGCTTTTGATATTGAGATTTGTCCTTTCCATTAGATGACAATTACACACATCCTGATGTGAATGCTTTGAGGAGAGACTTCTCAAGTTAACTCAGGAGATTAATTAACTATTTCCTTTCTTCTCTCTCTCCTCAGCCTACACATGATGTCAGTGTTTGGATTTGGGAACCCAACCAGCTTGGGTCCCTTATAATTATAGAAGGGATGGATTAGGTTCCTTTTCGCCCAAACAGGCAGCACATTCCCTTTCTCCTTCTGAGGTCCTTTCTTTTGAGAACCAGTTTCTTTTGTGCCTACACTTACTCTTGTTACGATAAACTCTCCGTTCCTCTTAACCGATTTAATTCTTACGTTGCAAGACTCATTGTAGTGACCAGCTCGTCCACAACGGGTGCACAAACAATTTCAGCGTGGAGACACACTTGCTGTGGGGATTGTAGGGGTTCTTCTCTTTCACAAAACTTCCTTCTTTATCACTTCCCTTACTCTTGTACATGGAAATGATCACATCAGAAGACTAGGTCCAGTTGAGAGCTCTAGCAAGATCAAACTTGGTTCTATTCAACTTTTCCTTTAACTGCTTACTTCTCTCAATCTCAGTAATGAGACTCAGTTTTGCCTTTTTGAGTTCATCTTCGATGTCATGACCCAATTTCACTAAGTTGTGACGGCACCCACCTTTTCCACCTCGGTAGACGAACCCTTAACTCAACATTCACAATCAATAAAATAATAATATAGAAAGCAAAATAACGTAAGTCTCACAATATACTATAATTTAGATAAGTGCGGAAGTACTGAATCCATCCTAGTATCTGGTCTGGTCATACAAGAGCATCTAATCCGAATACTAAGGTCTGAATAATAAATACATAAATAGTCTCAAATCATGTCTTGAATGAAAAGTAAGACATAAGCAGTATAAGAGTCTTCGAGGTCAGCGGACGCCACGCTCACCCTAGAAAACTCAAGTAAAATCTGAGGAGTCAATCAGCCAAGAGTCAGAGAGGTAGATCCGACCTGATACTCTGCATTTATAAAAGAATATAGCAAGTGTAGGTCAGTACAATCAACAGTACTGGTAGGCATCATCGGCCGACCAAGCATAGATAACACAATTCAGAAAATAAGCAGATAGCAAGGAAATCAACAAGTATAAGATAATAAGATCACAACCAAGTGTTCGTTATCGCCTGCGTAAGCCTTTAATCCCAAATACACCGAGTCAGGAATATATACATATCCAATTCAATCATCATAACCAATCACAACGAATCGCAAATCAAGCCAATGCAATGCAATGCAAATAATGGAATGGATGAGATGTAATGTCATGCGAATGAATGCACAAATGTACTCCGGACAGAAATATCGACGTCTCGATAGCACAACCCTGTGTGACTCACGAAGTCTAAGTGCCACTCGTCCCGGATCTTTTCCAAACAGACAAATTGAACCCTGGCTAATTACTCACAGGGGGAATCTCACGGGCACCACCCTAGGGGACCCGCAAAATCCACGCACTAATAATGATTTCGGGATAACATCGGAATCGATCATGCAACAATGATGCCGACATAGATCATCGGTCATCGGGCTCTCACAATCACTCAAGTAAAGAATCGCTCAATCAACGATACCGGATAATTACCGACTATCGGCCATGCATCATGAATATGAGGGAATGTATGCAATGCACATCTCAACGATTCCGGAATTGAAACTCGGACATCGGCCTTCTCACGATCCCTCAAGTAAAAGAGTTTATCAAATATCAGTTTCATACAATCAACGATTTCGGAATGGATCTTCGGACATCGGCCTTTTACAATCACTTAAGTAAGGAGTTTATTAAATATCAGTTTACTCAATCAAGGATACCAGATCATCACCGGGTATCAACCATGTATCATGAATGTGTGAGAATGCGTTACATGCATACTTCAAGTATCAACAACTAAGTTCAATATCACAAGTACCACGAGGGGGTATGCCAACAATGTACCGATATCACTAGTACCAGCAACAGGTACGTCGATAATATATCATAATGCAAATACCAACACGGTATACCAATCATATTTAGTCATGACATTAACACAGATTCAGCTATCTACCGCTACTCGTAGCGTCAAATCATCAAATGGAACAATAAACACAAATAACGGGGTGGCTAGTCCCAACACACAACAGTGCCCAACCTAAGGCAATATCCAACCCAACTTCATACCCGAAGGTTCATATGCTGTCTCCAACATTACATTATGAATATGTGATTCGCTATGCATAGTTTCACTAGAGGTACACCATAACCTACCTGGACTGCCGAATCGCAACACCAAGAAGTCACTATTTTGCCTTGCCATTCCTCTGAAGCTAAGAACCAAAGTAGTCTAAGCATAATAGAATTCTATATTTGAAATCATGAAGAATGATACTTATATTGCTATGATATCAATTAGGTCCATTTTAACACTAGAAAATGAAAAAACGGGACCACAAGGGTAAAACAAAAAATTTGAAGGAAAAATACCAAATTAAGTCCTAGATGATAATAACTCAACTATTAAATATTGATTTAACTCAAGAATTGGTCTAAATCTGATTTTAAGTAAAAACTCCCAAATTGGGTATGACCCCTAATTCTCCAAATCCAAAATTCAACGTTAATCGTGGAAGATATGGGGTTACTAAGCTTAGATTCATCATATGTTAGTATCAACATCATCAATTTAGTAAGTATAGCCCTAGAGAGGAGTTTCTCAAAACCCTCCTTTAAATTCCATTTCTAGGGGATTGAAGAGGGAAGGGGAATTCTAGGATGATAGTGATTAGAGAGGTGTAAAGGATTAGACAAAGTTTTACCTCCAAGAATTTCTTCAATTTGTCTCCAAGAACAACTTTCCCAAGCTCCAATATCAAGATATGATAAAATGAGGGTCCAAGACTTATTTAAGACACATTAAATGAAATACCGCTGCCCGTGACCACCACGGCGGAGGAAGTGCCACTACAGCGGTGCCGCTAAGGCGGCTGGGACGCCACTGCAGCGGTAAAGCTTAAATCCCTCATAGCCGCCCTAGCGGTCATCACACCGCCATAGGAGTGCTGCTGGGGCGGCTGCGTGCCGCATTTGCAGGTACCAGACACCAAATTCCCCCCAAAATTTTCTAAGTCTCAATCAAAAATTCAGGTTATTCCTGAGGACATTTGCTCACAACCCGACCACCTAAATCCATACAAAAATATACTGCGAACGCACTCGTGCTCTCAAAATTCCCAACGGAGGTCTCGTTGATCGAGTCAACCACTGGTGCCTACTTTCTATTTCCCATCCAAAGTCTTGAAATGCACTAAAATGCATTGGGAACTGAACCAATCATACATACAGGTCCTAAACAATCATCCGGACCTCTCGGAGTTGACGAAACTTCAAAAAAGGTCTATTTGCCTAAAAGTCAATGTCGGGTCAAAGTGAGTCAATCAATGCTCGGAAGTGGCGAAAATGCCAAAAGAACTATAATGACCAAACAGGTCGTTACATTCGAGCTCCAATTGAGCTCTACTAGCTGCGCCCTTTCCTTTAAAATGTGCCTTTGTATCCCTTTTCAATTCCATTTCTTGCATAATATTCATCTGATTAGTCTTATCAACTTGTTCCCTCATCTCTACAATTGACACCAACATATTGTCTCTTTCGCGTTCAGAATCACTAATTTCATGGACGAGTGCACCTTTCTCAGTGATAAGGGCATGATATGCATCAATTAGCATGCTTGACAGTGAGCTGAGTTTATTCTGAGAGTAGGCTTTCAGGTTCTTCTTTACCTCAAGAAAATTTACCTCTGCATCTTCATTACTCTTATCACTATCATCTGAGTTTGATTTTTCCGTGATTGCAAAAATTGACTCTTACTTAAAGGCTTCATTTTCTATGATAACCATTGATGTGTTCCTTTTGTCATCTTTTTCTTCAGACTCACTGGATGAGTCCCTCAACGCAGCACGTGCTTGTTTTCTTATAGCATCGATCGCTTTCTTTCTTCTGAACTTTCTATCAGGAAACTGTTTCTTTCTTGCAGTTGTATCACAGCTGTCCTACTTGTTTAGAGGGCACTCTTTAGCAAAGTGACCAGGTCTTCCAGACCTATGGAAAGAATAGTTATTTCCTTTGAGATTTTTGCTGAAGCTTCCCATCTTCTGGATTCTACCATTTTTTCGAAACAATTTATGGAATCTCCGTGTGAGATATGCTGACTCTGATTCGTTGTCACTTGAGACTTCCCGAGACTCTTTGAGAGCTAGGATCCTTTCCATTTTGATTTTATTCTTTTTTTCCTTCTTCGTAGACATCTTCATCACATATGTCTTTAGGTTTCCGATGAGCTCATCAACAGTCAACATGCTAAGATCTTTGGCTTAGGAGATGGCATTTACCTTGCTATCCCAGGAATTAAGTAACACACCAAGAAAATTTCTTACCAGTTTGGTGGTTGTGATGATTTCCCCCACAGAATGAAGCTCATTTATTAAAAGATGTGAATCTAGTATGTATATCATGAATAGATTCTCCCTCTTTCATTTTGAACATTTCATACTCTGAGGTTAGCATGTCGACCTTGGAGTTCTTTACCTGTGTTGTTCCTTCATGGGCAGTTTGAAGAGCTTCCCAGATCTCTTTAGTAGTTGAGTATTCTGAGACTCAATTGTACTCAGCAGCTCTTATTCCACAGACAAGAATCTTCTTTGCTTTATAGTTTTTCTCCACCACCTTCATGTCTGCCTCATTATATTCTTGCCTCATTTTTGGAGTGGTTTCCATGCCAGCTTCATCTTTGTTTACAGGAACATGAGGACTATTACAAACGATGTCACACAGTTCTGAGTCCTCAGCCATAATGAAGTCATACCTCCTAGCCTTCCGCCACCCATAATAATTTCTGTTGAATTTGGGTGGTCTGGTGAATGATTGACCTTCTTCCACATTTGGTGGGCTTCCATTTCACTGATTTTTTCTAGGTGTTAACCTTTTAGAAAGTACCTGCTCTGATAACACTTGTTGTGTGTTGTGCATCCACCAAACAGTATATGGAGGGATCAAGTTGTGTACTAGTTCCCTTATGCAGTGCAACAAGTAAAGAAGGCACGATTTTACCATGGAAAACTTCTTGCTCAGGGGATTAAAAATCATGACCTACCTCAGTAGGATTTCAACTTTATTTAGTGGCCCTTAGTTGTCTATGAGGTGTAGTATAATCAAGGGAGGTGCAGCATGTTTTCTCATAGGAAATATGGTTAGCAAAATGTGATGGTTACAACATTTATAACTATGACAGAGTAATTTTACTTAATGTAGATGAAAGAAGATTGTGTTAAGATTGGTATTTGATTGAGGAGGAGATTACAAGGTATGCTTAAGGCACTTTCTCTTATTCTTTTGGCGTGACCAGAATGAATCGAACGTAAATGAAAGATATTCATAACGGCTCTATTCTTAGAAATGTTAGAACCTTATGTTTCTTTCCCTATATGTTTTGAAATTGATTCTATCACATGGTTTATTGATCCTTAGAAGTAAGTCTTATTGATGATGTTAGTTCCATAATGTTAATGAGGTGTAACGACCTTATGTCACCCTGATAGATTCAGGATGTACTCTTATCTTACTCATGCATTATATATATACCATGACCAAACAGGCATTATATACGCGTATACTATATGATATCTATATGGGTTATGGGACATGTTATGTCGTTATATATGAACTACCACCTGATCAGCTAGTTATATGATGATGATTATGCACACAGAGGCTGATATGATACAATGGGATGCCCGCACAGGCTTGACAGGCTATATGTACGCATCTATGTATATGAACATTCATTATATATGCCTACATACAATACTTATGAATATCATGGCCCTCAGAGACACTTCAGACATATAATTTGATTCTTTCTTATTTCATGTTACTCCTATGTCTATCTTATATTGCTTTCATACCTGACATACTCAGTACTTTATTCATACTGACGTCCCTTTTACTGGGGATGCTGTATTTCATGCCCACAGGTCCTATTATATAGGTTGATAGTCCTCCCAATAGGTTACCAGCTAAGTAGATAGTGTCATTGCACTCCATTTGCTCCGGAGTTACCTTTTGGGTCAGTACGGATATGAATATATATATGTTATGGGTATGGCAGGGCCCTGCCCTAACCTTATGACATTTATGTACCCTTTAGACGTTTGTAGACAAATGTCATGTATGTAGATGTTTTGTACGATTGTTCATGTCGGCCTTGTAGGCCAGTATATCTCATGTATATCATGTTGGGGTTGTTCCTTGTCGAGTTTTCTATATACTTATTTAGATGTCTTATGGCGACCCTTCTGGCTCACTTATGTATGTTAGTACGGTTATGGATATATATCATGGTGGTGTCTGGCAAGTAAGGCCCAAGTGCTCGTTGCAACCCTCTAGTTTGGGCCATGACAAACTTGGTATCAGAGCAGGTCTGTGCTAGGGATGTCTAAAAGCCGTGTCTAGTAGAGTCTTGTTTATAGGTGTGTTGCGAGCCACACTTATAAACAGGAGGCTGCAGGGCATTTAGGATGGATATCTTCTTTCTTGTCCTAGATCGTGCTATAGAGCCGAGTCATACGAAATGAATTCCTAATCCTGACCTTTGTTTATTTTTATAGTCAGGAGATGACTTTTACGAAAAAGACTACAGACGATACGAGAAAGGAAGAAAATTACTCTATTGAGACAGACCTATCTGAGGTTATGTCTTCTATTGAGAGGAACCCATCTAAGATGATGTCTTCTGTCGAGACAGATCCATCTGAGATGCGAAATGAATCATTGCGATGGGAGTTCTAACCCCGATGGTATTGGAGGAGCCAGGAGAAAAAAGAGCTCCAGTATCACCAATTTCCTTTATAGACCCAGTTGAGTGAGAGGTAAGGGGCAGCGAAAGTGTTGACTAGATCGGTTAATCCTCGCACAGTGTATTGCAATAGGGCACCAGAGGGTGTAGGGTATTCTAAGGAATTGAGAAGTTGTGCTCTTGGGAGGCAGTTAACCAGGACTCGCCAAAGATCTACGGAACAAGAACCAGATGAGGGTAGTGGTCAGACTATGAGTGTCGAAATAGTGGGTACTTTCATAGGATTCCTGGGTGGCGATATACAACAATTAGAAGGACGACAGGTTGGAGGACTTTCGAAGCCCATGTTAGATCTATTTGTACCAGATCAGGGCTCCAGAGTAGGGCCATGGCAAGATTCATATGCAGCGAGATCACAGGATTAGGGTGACTTATGATGGAAGGTATATTTACCGTTTTGATAAAATATATGTATTTACATGATCGTAATCTTGAAATATCATATGTTACATTATAAAGGTAGCTTTTAAAGGATTGTAGATAAGGACCAAAAGAGAGAAAGGAGTAAAGCTAGAAAGGGAAACTTAGGTGGGATTCTCAGTCGGATAATTGTAAAAGACCGTATTTATGTTTGGATTGGTTAGCAACCTTAGAGATGCTTGATTGATAAGGCAACGGTGTGACTAGATGGAAGTTGTATTTGTTTACATGGAAGGTATGGGAAGGATACATATATGTTTTGGTATGATACTTAAGTTGCATTTATACGAATGGTCTACAAGCAAAAAGATAAAACACAAATGATGGAATAGGAAAAGATTATGAATTATAAGGATTGTGGTGCTTAATGTCCATGACGATGAGATATGAGATTGCAAGATCCATACAAAGATAGTTATGTTGTTTGGGCATCAATGGGATCATAAATGATTAAAAACGCAGAATGACGGCGTGTGTTACTCAAAAAGTTATATATTGACTGAAGCGTTCTTAACCATAGTTCAATATCAGCAAAGATGTCATGAAGCTACATAAGTGTATGGATATTAGGATCATAAATGTCATGGAGGAACATATAAGGTTAAAGTTAAGACTAAGATGCAGAAAACATCCTCTACAAAGTTTTATGACTAAAGGATCATCAAGTAAGTAACGCAAAATTAAGTAGTTAATGGAGAAAGCAACAGATGCTTGGCGAAGACCATGTAAAATAGGATGAAGGGTGAAAAATCATGAAGCATAGAAGTGTAATATGGGAAGTATAGGAGGTGAATGAGTTCGAGATTACAAAGTGATGTAAGTTGTGTTCTTCATACGAACTAGTAATCTGAAGGAGACCTGCCATAAGGTCAATTGATTATATAGTGGAGAGACATCAACTCAGGATGGACTTTATTAAGAACGAATCTTGTACTAGCTAGAATTATAGTGATGAATGAGTTAATGAGTAGAAGCAAGATAATAATTAATGGTAAGAGGAACGATGGCGATTCATAAAGGTCTCTTTGACGGAAGGCTAAGCTCGTGGGTATGCCATAAGGATATATAATCCTCTATGTACCTTTACATCTCAATAAAATTGTCTCGTAAAAATGAAAGGTTACCTTTAGATCAATCATAAGCGGCCAAGACCATGAACCTACAGAAAAAAAAAAGATGAGTAAGTTTTCAACATAAGTATTGGGTCAATTCCCTAAGGGGGGAAGATAATATGATAAAGTATCAGTTCAGGAGTATACCATGTCTAACGATGAAAAGATAGAAAGATTTTGACAGAAGGAGATTGGCAACCACCTTAGAGCGTAATGCATAAAATAATGACAAGGAAAAGGGACGAATTGACGACAAACCTAGTTAGACACTTTATACACGGGAATGTTAAATGGAATGATGGCAAAAGCTGGGACGTATAGCTCTATTGGATAAATCCGCTTGAGATTATAAGGTGAAAGCACAATGATAGGCTAACGAATGAAGAAATAGAGAAGGACTAAGCATGATAGCACTCTGAGTCAAAGGTGGATAATGGTAATATCTAGATGGTATAGTTACTCTGAACTAGTCATACCAATACGAGGTTGCAATATCGAGGAATTGTCGAAATAGGAGCAATGCCATAGGGTAGTATAACTCTAAACTTTTTAAATTAATGAATACCAATGTAAACTTTGAAGATAAGACGTGAATGTGATGAAAGGAGATGGATGGAATGAGAAAGGGCTGAAATAAAGGTAAGTTAGTATTATGTATGGGTAGTGGAGTACATGTGTAGCCTGAGAAGAAAGAATTGACGAAGGAAATTCATCAACTAGCTATCTTGAGAGTGCAGTTGATAGAATCAAATGATAGAGGCGTTGTGGCTCTAATACCGCCGGATCTTCTCTTATAGAAGAAGAAAAAAGGCAGCAGTCTGAGGACCCCACCTTAGGGAGAATCAAAGAATGCATCCAGAAAAAGAGCATTTCAGCCTTTGAACTTGATGATCAAGGGGTCTTGAGATATCAAAGCTGATTGTGTGATGGAATAATTATGACAAAATATGATAATATGCATGATAACACAGAGGAGGAATCCAATAGACAATGTCCAGAACATCATGTATAAGGAATCCAAAATGTAATAGATTTGGGGTTGAATTGTGAGCTAAATGAAATAATAGAAGCTGATGGCTATTAACGATAAAATCAAGGGCGAAAACAAGTGACTTTGCATAAGACAGCTTGGTTAAAGTAAGATGAATTCAGATGGAGCTAATGTACGTTTATTCGTTAAGTCGCAAGTGATTAACAAGCAGGCAACCAAATTTTGTAAAAACATCGTTGGACGAGGTAGGACTTCATATTGTAAAATTGTATGAATACATAATTACCAAAATGAGCAGATATATAACTGCAATGGTCAGAATATCATTAGGCGGAAGCGATAATAGCTAAAGCATAGTATATGCCGGGAAACACAGGGAACAAGGACATAGTGACCCAGAATACTTCTATAGCCAAGAAGGCAAGGATATCGACATCGACAAGAAGATCTCATCTAACCTAAAGAAATGGTCTGTAATGTGATTGAAGTTACTAGAAGGGTAATAGACATCAGGAAAAATGCGTGCTTCAAGTTTTATAGAAGAGATAAGATAAGAATAGGACTGAGGTCCATTGTCAACTCCATTCGGAACATCAATGATAGACCATGATGACACCGAATTTGACAAGATGGCTTGGAGAAAGGAGTTATAAAAAGTCATGATTGTAGCGGGCTGAAATAGAACATAATGATTATAATATAGAGGCAGGGATCGATTGTTATGAATGCAGCAAGTTTGATACTACAGAGGAGGTCATAAATAGCTTAACAAGAGCCGCCTACTTCACTGATAAGTTACCAAAGGTTATACAATGATGAGATGCAGAAAGCAGTCCAAAAATATAATATGTTGCCTTAGTTATAACTACTAAAAGTGTTCAGTTGTGGAAACTTGGGTAGGCCCTCCTCCCGAGAAAACTTGGATGCAACAAGTTACTTTTTTCACAGCCTTTAAGAGGGATGGTTAAGTGAAATGTTCATGCTAGATGATCAGTGAGAATCCCAGACCTCATGAAGTCATAAGAAAGATCCCTTCTATCATGTTAGAATCATCGTATTATCTACACTTATGGTAAAATTTATATCATGTGGCAAACTATGAAGATTATGGGATAGCGTTATAATTGTGATACAAAGAGGAGTGGAAGTTCACCATCCGATATCTTAAAGGGATGAAATTACTCTATTGAATGGATTACAAGTCTAAAGCTATGAATTCATAAAGGAGTTAGAACATGAAAGCAAGGTATTCTTAAAGATCTTACGCATGAAGGACTCAATGGTATAGCAAGACAAGCAGATTAGGGTATATAAGGCCATGCCAAACTGTAAGAAACTAAATAAAAACGACCTCGAGAGTAAGATATGTTTATACAACAATGTTTCGATATTGAAAGAATGAGTTAAAGGATATCCACGTAATAGAAAGATCGGTCGTATGAGACAATTTCATTGGTTGTACATAAATCCACAAATCCATGATGCAATGGAAAAGTTTTATGTTACCAAGGATATGAACGAGACTATATGAAAGACAAAGGAGAAATAAAGGGTCAAATGTTCAAGAATAGTTTTAGCATTCATGTATGAAAGCAATAGGACGATAGCATGATCTAGCCAAGCGTAATGAGTTAAAGGTCTCACGAATTTCAAGGATCAGAAGGTCCCAACATTCGAGGGTGAATGTTCCTAAGGGGGGAAGGATATTATACCTCATAAATTTTGCATCCTTTGTGTCATAAGCAAACTAATGTAAGCCCAGAGAGGCCATGGAACTCCTATAAGGTTAAGAGACTTTTAACAAATGTTAAGCATGTACCATAACATTTCGGGGTTAAACGAGGAGTGCTTAATATGATAACAAGGTTGTGTTTTAAGGTAATTGAACCATATAACATTCATATGTTAAGTTTTGAAGTCAAGAAAGTTGTAAAACAAAAATCGGCAAAAAGTATCACAGGTCACGTTCATAAATTTTACTTAAATTTGGGTCTAATGTCACTGAGTTTTGCTCCCAATATACTTGTAGTTATGGGGTATTACCAAATTGAAGGTCTTACGAGTGTAGTTTTCAACTCATTAAATCATTCATCAATTCAAGGTTAGAGTAGCGATATATTTGCTTTTTCGCGAGACTGCGCATGTAGCCCCTTCAGTGACCCACTTAGGCGGTGGCTGACCTTATTTGCTATAAAGGAAGAACCAACCTCATTTTTCCATCATTTTGCATAAAAATTCATCCAGGAACTCCCCTAAACCATTTCCTAATGTATTTCCAAAGTTCCTAAGCCAAATCAAAAGGAAAAAAATCCAATCTTTCATCAAGGTGTTAGAAACCCCAAAGAATAACAAGTCTATGATGTTTTTATGCTATTAATGGTTGTTGTGTTGAACCACAGTTGGATTCGGAGCCATGGCTACTGCTTAAGGTATGTATAACATGTTATAGGTTGTGATTAATTTTAAAGTCCATGTGAGTGAAGTCATTTGAGGCAAAACACCACAAGATAGCATTAAAATAGCCTAAATCTTGGCAAGTGTTTTATTTTACTGTTTTGAGTATATAATAGCGGTTTCTAGTGGTTGGAAATTATGGAATATAACATGAATATGTCATGTTACTATTTTCAATATTACTAATGTGTTAGTTAAATGAAATGCAGAAGAAACCATACAGAAACCATGAATAGGAAATAAAGATTGAAGGGCAAACATATGGACTATTTTGGAAAGTATTTTGGAGATGTTTTGAGGTGGAAATGACATGGTAAACATGAGTATAATTTTATGAAGGTTGTAGATTGATTTGTGAAAGAAGAATTGAACTCAAATTATTTTTTGTTATTCATAAATCGAGCTTGCCGCTCAATACAGTTGTTCAAGTAATCAAAAAGCTTATATTGAATTGTATTGTTGTTGTTGGGTTGTTTGGTGACCCTTAGTGTTCTCTGGGATATGGTATAATCAGGGGAGGTGCTGCCCATTTTCTCGTAGGAAATATGGTTAGGAAAATCTGATGGTTACAACATTTATTACCATAACAGTATCGCTTTACTTATTGTAGACGCAAGAAGATTGTTTTAATCTTGGTAGTTGATTGAAGAGCGTTTAAGGAACTTTCTCTTAGACTTTTGGCATGACCAGAATGAATCGAAATGTAAATGAACGATATACAAAATGGCCCTATTCCTAAAAATGTTAGAAGCATAATATTATATCCCGTATTTTTGTACATTGGGATATTTTAAGCTAATCGCGACAAGTTAAGGACAAGACTATTGGGAATACGGTAGAGACTTTTAACCTCCGATTTTGTTTTAATGCACAAGTTTTTATAAATTTTATTTGGTATGGAATTA
>NW_026714994.1:0-21261 GCF_029784015.1 Lycium ferocissimum | reverse complement strand
TGATCCGGCAAGCGGGGATCGTCGTCGGGCCGGAGGGAAGGGGAATAACCCCCCAAACCCCGTCCTCAAGGGGCGGGGGAGAAGAACTACTGACTAAAACTTTAAAAGACGTTCCCAAAATGATACCCTTTTTGAGAAGTTGGGGGGATATAGCCCCGCCAGGGCGGGGGCGCTCCGGGGTCGACGAGGGAAAAGACCGGGGGGCCCGTCGACCCCGAGGGGGAGGCCCCCTCCGTCCCCTCTTCCCCGGGGCCCGACCACCCCCGAGGGTCCCATTTTTTTGGGGATCCCTTTTCCGGCAAGAGATGAGGACGGCGAAAATAGACCAGCCCCGTGCGAATGCGTTCTTCAACAAGAGCATGCATTATGCCAATCGAGTATGTTCAACATCCTCGGTTTCAATTATATCTTGTGACTTTCTTTTGACCCTAATTTGAGTTTTTCTTCTTTTTCGCAGTCCGTCTTTTTGCAGCACGAAGGCTTCCTACGATGTACGAAGGAGAACGCTGAGCTGCGTAGTCAGCTTGAAGACGTTCGGGGTCAGCTGGACGCACAAAGGTTAAGAGACCAAAAAATTTAAGATCCTATTGCAGCAGAAGGAAGATCAGCTGCTTTCAGTGGGTGACCCCTTGGTACTCAAGGCCGAGCTTATGGCCGCCAAGGAGGGCAAGCTCAAGGCTGAGAACGACCTGGCGGACCTGCTTGAAAAATGTACTGTTCTTTTGGTGGACAAGCGGAGGCTTGAATTGTAAATCAAGGCAGCACTTGAGGAGGAGGTGGCTACCGATGCTAATTTGCGACACGAGCTTGATGCTGCCAAACCTGAGATTGCACACTTTATTGCCAAGTGTGATTCTGAAAGGGAGCACTCGAGGGTAGCCCAAGAGAAGGCCGATGCCCGGGCCAAGTCTATTGAGGATCTCGACGAACAGCTCGAAGCAGCCAAACGAGATCTGAGTGTGTTATCTCAGCAGAATGCCGAGCTGATAACTCAGCTACAGCAAGCCTTGTCCGAGCAGGACCGGATTCAGGCCCAATCTGATGCCGACGTCAAGGCTACTAATGCCCGCTCTACTCTGCGAGCTGACATATGAAATGGAAAACCCGGGTGCTCACCCTCAAAGAAGTCCAGCACGGTATTGAGGACATAGGCGCAAAGATTGCTCAGGCCGAGGAAGCAGAGACTCGGACCCAGAAAGCTCTCTTGGGCGATAGTTCGGAAGAAGATCCTACAACTTCCTCGGAGTTAGAATCCTCCGAGGAGGAATAGATAGGTCCTTAGGCTTTAGAAAAATGTATCTTTCTTTTGTTTGTAAATTTTTGTTGAGGTCAGTATTTGGCCTTATGTAAATATATTTTGGAAGTGCTTCTTTCACCGATGTCTTTGAAAGCCAGTCTTCTCATTCTTCGATATTTTAAACATTATTTATTTAATGTTTATTTGAACGAAATATATTCGTACTGATAACTCATTCAAATATAGACTTATGCTCGACTTCGAGTGATATTTGCACAAGTTCGTTTGTTTAAGGTGAATCACCTTTTGAAAACAAACGACTTTTGCACCGAGGGTTGGCGACTTATGTATATTTTATGCTCGTGAATTTGGATGTCTCCAAATCACTTTAGGCATTTGGGCTGGTATTTCCAACCTTTTAGACTTAAGTGTTTTTGAGTCTTTTAGTTTAGGCTAAGTCTACTTGAGACTTTTTAAGGCCTTTGTGAATGAGTCGGACTCATTTGTTTGAGCCAAACCCTTATTTCGTCCGTAGATTGTTAACGATTGTCCCTAGCTCATAGTCTCTTGTTCAGGGTTTTTTATGAACTCCGAAATATGACGGACTTACGAATATGAAGTGGATATATTGCTACCTATCAATGCCTAATAAACAAAATGTTCGAACAACAAGTAGGTAAAACAATGGAAGTTTATATTGATGATATGCTAGTTAAGTCCCTGGAAACAGATGACCATTTGGAAGTGCTTGTTTCACCGATGTCTTTGGAAGCCAGTCTTCTCATTCTTTGATATTTCAAACATCTTTTATTTAATGTTTATTTGAACGAAATATATTCGTACTGACAACTCATTCAAAGATAGACTTGGGCTCGACTTCGAGTGATATTTGCAGAAGTTCGTTTGTTTAAGGTGAATCACCTTCTGAAAACAAACGACTTGTGCACCGAGGGTTGGTGACTTATGTATATTTTATGCTCGTGAATTCGTACGTCTCCAAATCACTTTGGGCATTTGAGCTGGTATTTCCAACCTTTTAGA
The DNA here is from genome assembly GCF_029784015.1 of Lycium ferocissimum. Taxonomy (NCBI): domain Eukaryota; kingdom Viridiplantae; phylum Streptophyta; class Magnoliopsida; order Solanales; family Solanaceae; genus Lycium; species Lycium ferocissimum. Next base: position 18,983 of record NW_026714994.1, on the reverse strand, counting down.
CTTAAGTGTTTTTGAGTCTTTTAGTTTAGGCTAAGTCTACTTGAGACTTTTTAAGGCCTTTGTAAATGAGTCCAGCTCATTTGTTTGAGCCGAACCCTTATTTCGTCTGTAGATTGTTAACGATAGTCCCTAGCTCATAGTCCCTTGTTCAGGGTTTTTTATGAACTCCGAAATATGACGGACTTACTAATATGAAGTGGATATATTGTGAAACAGTAACATGCGCAAAACTTAAACCGAAGTGTTCTTCTTATTTCACAAACTTGTATGTTATAACTACCGAGGGGCATCCAATTTTTGTCGTAACAAAATTAACTAGCCGAGCACGACTCATTCGGTCGTTTGGCCCTTACAATGAATCCTAATGCACGAATTTCCAAAGAAACAATAATTTATTTGGCCTCGTTTGGCTTATATGATACAATTGATTTGGCCTCGTCGGGCTTATACGATATGATAGTCCCCTAGTGTTTGTGTTTGAAGTATGAGAAGAGAAACACTATCGTTGATACCGAGCAGTCCTCGATCCCAGCACTTGGCTAGTCTTTTCCACTAAAGTAACACGCTGTACATTGTTGCCTCGTTAAAAACCTTGCCGGAAAACCCACTTCAGGACAACACGCTGTACGTTGGAGCCGTACTCGGTGGGAAAGGCCTTTGGACAATATACTTTGTCTCCGGTCTGGTCGGAATCGGTGGTGCACCCGAAATTTGATCTACTCGGGAATTATAGTCTTCCACCTTCTTTTCGTTGGAGTCGATCCGTTTAGACAGCGCCTCCAACATCTTTATCACCTCGGAAGATCCATCATGCACCGACCATTCTCGATCGTTGCTTACCTCAATTACCCTACGGGCTGGTGCGGGCCTTCGGTTTGGTTCCTCTACCCTGACCTCGTTGTTGTTCCTTTGGAGTTGAGAAATAGCTGTCGTCTTTGCTGCATCATGGTTACCTGCTATTCCTGCAATAAATCATAAATCACGCGTAAGTTAGTCTCATCTCCCTTCTCTCCGTTTGCCCTTCGAGCAGTTCCCCTATCGGCGGGCGTGTCTCCGCTATCGTGAACGGCTACATTCGAATGGGCAACACTCGCGTCAGTGGGAGGGTTTTCGTTCGGATCACCCGGTGGCATGATGTTCAATGGTATCCCATTATTGGGGTCATCGTCGTGGTTATCGTTATTCACGTTATTTACGTTCGACATGTCGAAGTTAACCTGAAATCAAAGATAAACGACAAAAGAACAAGTGAAAGCTGATTTACGAACAAATCAACGCTATTATCCTTATCCCCACGGTGGGTGCCAAACTGTTTACCCCTTAAAAAGGTAACAATTGAATTTGTATGTGGTTTAAAGGATATGCGATTTGATTCGTTTATGGAACAAAAAATAACAACAACGAAATAAAGATTGTGACTAAAAGAATAAGAAATAGCCTTGGAATTGGATGCAATGAACAGCTCGGTCTAAGGCTTGAGTTACTCGGACCAAACTGTGGGAATTCTTATTACTTTGATGCTTGACAGAACTTTGGGAACAGATTAGTGATACAATCGCGTAGAAGATGGTCAAAAACTAATGGGCTATGAAGATTTACTCCCCCCTATTTATAGTACAAGAATTTACATTCAACAAGATAACTAAATCAATTAGGGATAAGGATCCCCGAAATCTCAGGCTTGACAGCTGCTAACTGCGTCGTGTGGAGTGAAATCTGCAACAGGCTGAATTTCTCGCATTATCACCAACTGTAAGCGCACTCTTCCGGAATTGCCAGGTCCAAATGTTTGGGTCCGAAATGCTTCCGTCCGGTTTAGCCGAGCTCTATTACCCACTGCCCCTCGTCCTTAGTTCGAATCGTTGGGCCTTGGGTCGGGATCCCCGACCCCCGTTTTTACTGTATTCAATATTGTTGTTGAAATTGCATCTTTTTTTTTTTTGTTGCATTATTGTCGTGAGATGGAAATATGTGTTCTACCCAAACATGAATTTATATCTATTAGGTGTTAATGTACATTACTTAAAAGTTCCAAAATAAATGGCAACAAAAAAGAGAAGGGTAGTGATTTTTGGCCAGACTAGCAAAGTGGCAATTAATTAGTAGTAGATTACATATATTTATATGTTTATGTGTAATCAAGGGAATTTTCCCATGTGATCAGGACTTCCTATCATGGTTTGATGTTGATTCAATTATTGGATGATGGACAGCTCAACATTACACAGGCTTATAATCTTGGAAATTTAGTATTTACATAATTTAATTATATGCTCTTAATCTTTTCAAAAGCTCAATGCATGGAATAAGCTTTTAATTTTATTGAGTGTGTTCTTTTGGGTTTCTGCTTAGCTTTGTTTTTTATTTTTTATTTTAAAGGAGCTTTTTATTTTGGTTTGGATCGGGTTCTTTTTTACTTTATTTTGCTTTTTTAGATGCCCCAAGCACTAAAAAGAAAAGTTTAAAAAAATTAATTAGTTTTTATGATATCAAAAGAGATCCTATTTGATTAATTTATTGAAAAAGAATTGTTATTAATGTCAATTATTTAGAAACTGAGGGTGAGTGCTAAACTACTTTTTTTCTTCTGTGAAGAGCAAAACGTGTTGGGAAGGGGCAGAGTCTACAGAGTGATTAGCCACGGGGGACAACTAGGGCTTATTACGAGGGGATTTTGATAAATGTCCATGGCTCGGGCTGCTAGTGAAATATAATCCATTTGTAGAGTAGAAAATGCGTATAATTTAATAAACCGTAAATATTTTTCCTCTTTTTTATTCTTTTTCCTTGAACACACAAGAAATAAATTCAAACAATAGGATTCATTAGTACTTCATGCTTGGGAAAAATATGAATCATCATCGAGCACAACTTCTGGCACCTGATAGTTCACAAAGACAAATCAATCACGATTCTATTCTAAGATAACAAGTGAAATGTATGCTAACTTAGATGTAACAACAAAACTACAATTCCACGATCGAGCAAAAAACAAAGTCCTCAACTCATTGAATTGGTGGTACACCGATGTTATTGTATTAGTTATGCGGTGGAACTGTGAAACAGTTGTAGAGTCAAAAGGAAATTACAATCATGTTCCTAATTTAAGGAGTAAATTTAAGAGGATGACATGATACTAGAGTTATACTTATGTAAGTTTAAAATGTACGATACTATCCTTGAGTTTAACTTGTGTAAGGTTAAATTCTAGGACACAATCATGAAGTTCGAACTCGAAAAAAAATCAACAAATTGCATGTAGTTTTGTTCAATTACTTTATCACATGTTTAAGTTATGACTATTTTCACTACTTTAGAATTGTTGGCTGTATTATAATTGGCAGCACTATAAGTGACTACTTAGTACTAGGGTTGTACAAAGAAAATAGACAAATCACACCAAATCAATAATTTGAGTCAAACCGGAAAAGCATCCGACTATGGTTCGTCAACTTGGTTTGGTATTTAAAAAATCCGTCCATAATTGGTCTAATTTGATTTGGTTTTAACTAAAAAAGTCAAACTGAAATCAAACTAATCCAACATTACATGTATACAAGTTTTAAAAATATTTGTTGTAATGTAAGTTATACATATTTCTTAAACTTTTTCATGATTTTTGCTTTTAACGTATTATTTCAAGTTTAGACTTTGATTTTTTGGACGGTCTAATAAATTTTATTGCTCACAAAAGTTAGTAACTCAAACCAAGCTTAAACAAACACCAAATCAATACTAATGCTAACAAAAAGAAATTCAATTCAATACTAGGAGTGGCAATAGTGTTGGATATCAATTTTTTTAGGTTTGCATTGGTTTAGAAGGTGAAAATATATAACTTAATTTTATTTTTTTCTCTAGTGTTTAGTCATGTAATCATAACTTATTGTCGTACTTATATTAACATGACTTTGTACTTTTGAATTATGTTCGTTTTCGTTATGCCTATTAATTAACATTATTTGTTTTATGCAATTTCATTATCTTTTATTGTTGAATATTTTAGTACAATGCCATGATTCATCTTACATTGTTTTGTGTTATTTTCTCGGGAAATACCTTATGTAGTTACATCTACTAGGACTAAAGAAATGTGTGGAGCACAAGTTATATGTTTTGTGCTATGAAGACTTTACTGGGGGAAAATTCAAAAAATTGGGAAAATAAAACCGATGTTGGAAAACCCTACTTTTATTGATTGATTTGATTTGATTTATAGATTTAAAAAACTTACACAATTGATTTGATTTGGTTTGACAATTGAAAAACCTTAACCAACACGACCTATATATACCCATACTCAGTACTATTGATGCAAAACAATTCTAAAGATCAATCGAAGCGACCGGCTCAAACCTAATCAAACCGATTATAAGATTGTTAAGTAAGAACTCATAGGTTTTATATGTATAAAATACATATTTATAACCGTACTGAAATTAGTGTAAGTTTTTTTTTTCTTTATAAAATACCAAACTAACCGAATAAATTTATATGTATAAAATATATTTCATATGTTAAATTTAAAATTAAAACATTAAAAATTTGGAAATTGAACTTTGAGGTAAATTCATATGAAAACAACTACAAAATATCAAAACCTACCATACCGCTATTGTGCCTTAGGTAGTCGCGTAGTCTCTTTTTCGCTAATGTGTATTGATATATGTTATTGCATTTATTTTTTTTAATTTGCTATTTAATTGTCTCTTTTCGTTCCTACATTCATGCATCAGTTATATTTTTTTTGAGTCGATGGTTTATCAGAAACATCCTCTCTGCCTCGCAAAGATAGAGGTAATGTCTGCATATATCGTACCTTTCCCAATCCCCACTTATGAAAGTACACTGTGCATGTTGTTATTGTTGTTGTTGTAGTGTCATTGATATGACTATGCAAAAAAAATTAGTAAATTGTCAATTGACACCGTCAGTCATGTAAAGGAGTGTGGTCAGTTCTGCATTAATTTCTCACTGTCATGAACAGTTTATAACAATATTAGTCTCTCGTGGCTATAAAGAATTTTATACTTTTTACAGTATATTAAAGCTTATTATTATTTTATATATCAAATCTGACATTCTAATAATAATGCCACTCTTATATGTCATTTATAAAAAAATATCAAAAATTTACTTAACTATAATGATATTGAAGAGAAATTGAAATGATTGGGACGATTTTGAAAAGCCTCATTTGGTTATAAACAATAGGGTAACCAAAAAATTTCATATGATATAGTTTTTTAAAAATAATCGGTGGTCTGTGTCATTATCACTCCTACTTGGTATTATCTCTGTTTCAATTTATATAACACGTCTTGAATCTGTAGAAAAGAAATGAAACTTTCAAATTTGTAGTCTAAATATTTCATAGTGTTTGTGTGCTTATAAAACTTTTGAAACTTGTCGCCTTAACATATTATAACATTTATGTGGTTATATAAATTTTTGATTAAAGATAAAAAGAAAGTGTAAAATTAATTATTTTCAAATTTATAAGTGTGCCATTTTTTTTTTTTAAAATGAATCACAAAAGAAAAAATACTACCCCCACTGTTTCAATTTATGTGAACCTATTACTATTTGGGGAGTTACTAGGTGATTTTTTACCACGTTTTTCTTGCATTTTTTTAAAATTATTTGAAATATAAATTATCATGGTTTATAGTATTTTTTATATAGTTTCTAAATATATAAATTTTATTTTTATAAACTTGAAAAATCTATGTCAATATCTGTGGTCAAATTTATAAAATTTGACCCTTATATTCCGAAAAGATTCACATAAATTGAAACAGAGGGAGTATATCATCGGAAAAAAGAGGGCAGTATCAGTCTTCTCTTTTTCGACAGGGATGGCATGTTTTGACACCGGGGCCCGCTAATTATCGTGCTGATTTGCTATTTACCGAAGCACCCATCTTGATTGTGACAATTTTCCTAGAAAAAGCTACCCCTTTTCCCGCCTTCAAATATCGAGAATAAAACAAAATACTACGACAGTGAAAACACAAGAATTACTGGAGAAAATAAAGGCCATCCAGTGGCAGAGCCGATTTGGCGAAGGATGTGCAATTTTTTCTCTCATTTATGTTAAGGGTGTGCAAAATTAAATATATATTCATAAGTAACATTTAACATTTAAGCTTTATATGACAACGCGTAATTTTTCACGGGGTGTCACAAGACATTACCCTTCGCCGAAGATGGCTCCGCCCATGAGGCCACCTTAATTAATTCAAACCAGATAAATGGAAAGTTTTTTGCAGGAACCATTCAATAACCAAATGATTGTAATAGATAACGTTATGTTAGAAGTGAAAACATAACAGAGTCGGTATTCCTGATTCTTTTATCAACCTTACAAAAAATGATTCTAAATAACTCAATACTCCCTTGGTGTTCACTTAGTCTTTATTTTTTGGTTAAAATAAAGTATTCACTTATCAAATAAAAAAAAAAATTAATCTTATTTTTTCAGTTTTGTTTTTAATGAAGTGTTAAGTGTCCAAATCCCAATTACTATTTAATTAGAGGTAATTTAGTCAAATTATCTATTTTTGTATAAGAATTAATATTTTTTTAAAATAAGAAAGTGAATGGCGACACTTTTGAACCTGAGGAGTGATAATCACCTAATAGTTTGATTTTGAATGGCCGGAGAAAACTAGTCTCGAAATAGAAAAATGTTGACGTCGAAATATTTCCAATTGCTAAACTTGCCTTAAAACTATTACTGAAAGAACAAAAAAGAACCTTACGTAAAATAGGATTTTAATGGATTTAAGGAGAATAGTGGATTGTGAATTCGAATTCCTTATGATATTGTGGACTGTTGAACAATGAACCCACAAAGGACAGATGCCAAACCCACAAATAGCTTTTGAAAGCGAAAAATCTCAAATGCTTCCATTGTATAAGGAACAACATGACTGAGAGTTGAGACAGTGGTCCCACTAAAAACTATTCCTAACTACTATTAATACTTTGAAAAAAAAAAAAAAAGATGCCAAAACGGCAGGCCATACAAAAGCTGCACCTCTCTCTTTCTCTTTCCCACAGAACTATTTTTCAAATTAATTTTGAAAATAATAACCACAATTTTCAAATTGATTTTGAAAATGACGATGACTCGGACAAGTTCACTTAGAACCTGTTTGGATGAGCTTAAAAAAAGCAGCTGACTTATAAGTCAAATCACTAGAAAGCGCTTTGGATGAAATTAAAAAAGCAAATTGGCTAAGTTTCATTCAACCGATTAAATTTCAAAAAAAAGCAAAACGAACATTTTTATGCTCCAATCCAAACGGGATCTTACTAACTTTTGCCAGCTACTAACATAGCAAAACTTCCTTATTCCTTCTCATGTCTTTTGCTTCTCTCTCTTTCTTTTTCCGACCGTTTGAGCTTTTAATTTATTTTCTTCTTTACCACAATTTTTATTTATTTTCTTTTACATCATAAGCAAAATGTTCCATAAATTTTACGTCTACAGGTATGACAAGAAGAAGTGAGGAAACATATGGCTACTTACAAATGAAATAGACCAAAATGACTTTTTTCACTTCTCTTATTTGTAAAATGGAAGATTCGTTGTGTGTAAAAATGAGATCACTTATAAAAATGACATAAAACAAATTTGTAAAGAATTACAAAATTATTTCGGGAGAATTGAGTTTTTGGTCCTTTACAAACTGTATTTAATTTTATGAACTTTTTACAAGAGATCTTCATTTTTTACACATAAGAAATCTGAAAAAAAAAAAACACATAAGAGATTTGAAAAAACCATTTTCTTCCGTTCAAATTGTAAGAGGGCAGGAGATCCTATTTTCACCCAAATGAAGAATTCTGATCACAACATATGTTATTACTAATGTACCATCGCGGCGCATACCTATTTTTGGCTAGACTTTCCGTTTTGTACGTCTTTCTACGTTTATATCGCGTTACGTGTAAAATAAAAACAGTATTTCTTAAAACAAATATTTTGTTTATTTTATGCTCAGATGGCTTATTAATTTATTCGTGAAAATGTCCCTCCTAAACGGTCTGAAATTCTTACAATTGCAGAGTCCAGCTTGCTGTCTTTGAATATGATAATTAAAGAAAACTTCATATCACAATTGACAAACTTCGTAAGTTGTTTTATGTTCTTTTTGACCGTTTGAACATTTGAGAGGCGGCAACACATCGATAATCACTTTGAGAAGGAATAAAGAAAGATAGTACTATGACATGTGGTAGTTGGATAAAGGAGGAGTAACCATGGAAGTTGCTTTCCTATGTAATCTTCACACATGTACTTGAAAACGTATAGGAATATACTAAGTTATTCAATTTTCAAGTTAGTAACAAGACTATGCGCCCATCATTGTCCTCCACTAGTCATGTTATAACTTTGCTTGTTACATTTGGATTAGAAAATAGCTCTGATTTTTGTTTGGTTTTGAGGGATTTTGAGTTTGATTTTCTGTAAAGAAAAAATTATACTAACATTTAATAAATACGTAAGCATCTAAAGCAAGGATGTGATCTCGAAAGGCCATGTTTACCACTTAGTTTAGAACGTACTACTTATCTATTTACTCAAGCTAAATATTCCCTATTTTTTGAAATCACAGCAAATGTATGGTTAGTTCAGTTATACTGACGAAAATGTGTATATTTTGAGGTAATAGCTCTTTATGGGATATTTTAATCGTTAACATGGGTAAATTATGGTGAAATGTTGGATTATTCGAGTACTCAATCTACTTATGAATTATGAGAGTCTAAACATGTTACTCTATTTCTTTGTGACCTAATTATTGTGATTCTGATTATGACAATGAAAGTTACTTGTCCTAATGGGATTTTTCCAATCTATATCGTTTGGCACAAGCTTATTACCAAAACGAGTTTATATTTTCAAATGTTACCCAATTTGATCCATTTTGTATATTATTGAAAAATATTTAGGGTTAGGGTTACCTTCATCATTCTGGTTGCCGGCTGTGCATTTTCTCTCGTCCGTGTGGTCATTGTTCCGACTCTAGCCTTCTCTCTTTTTTCATAGAAACTGATTGACAATGATATTCATGTTTATCATTGTTTAGCCCTAAAAAGGTAACAATTGAATTTATACGTGGTTTAAAGGATACGTGGTTTGATTAGTTGTTAACATAATGAAACAGGAAATAACAATCAATTGAATATAGCAAAGAAAGAGGGTAATAGCCTGTATCGTGTATAACTTCACTGGAAAATTGGTCCGGCTCGGAGCAAAGAACTGTGAACCCGAGCCAAATTAAAAGAGAGCTTAAGCTTTTTAGGAGAGATGCTACAGAATAAATATAAGTGTAAAAAAACCAGAGCGGTAAAATAAGGGGATTTCACCCACTTATATAGTTACAAGAATGGGCCTCTCCTTAAACCCTAAAAGCCTGATAAAAGCCTGATACTAAAGACAACGCCTCCACAGCTGTTTGCATAACGGACGGCGTAACGAGCGGCGAGAAATCTGGCCCGTAACGGATTTCTCGCATGTGTTGACTGGCTTCTCTTCGGTCTCTGGTGTCACTTCGGCTTCTGGTGTCTCTTCAGTTGTGGGCATCGACTCCTCGGGCATTAATTCATCTGAACCACCAAACTCAATCCAGCGCCACATCTCTCAGCGTTCATATTTTACTCCGACCTCTCGTGACACTTTACACCGATTTTTACTGTATACAGATAATCCCCACACTTTTCGAATCAAAGTTTATCGGAGTGATGAGAAGTGAAATGATAACCTCGGTATCTTCTCTTATAAGTTTCGAAATAGGCGGGAAAACAAACGTCCTTTCACATCAGTCAGTCTGACTTCGGACACGTGTATCTTCCTGATTGGATGTTTTTTTGATCCTCGAATCGAAGCATTTCGTCATAATTACTCTCCCCCTATAAAAGTCCGATTCCCTTCACTTTTCACCATTTACTATACGATCATTTACTCTTCGGGCCTTATTCTTGCCTTTCTTCAATCCTTCATCGATGACCTTTGAATCTTCATCTTTCCTCGGGAATCTTCATATAAACCTTCAAACATTCATCAGAAACCTTCAAATCTTCATATATATCTTCAAATCTTCATCAGAAACCTTCAAATCTTCATATATATCTTCAAATCTTCATCAGAAACCTTCAAATCTTCAAAAATGGCGACGAACTCCCGATCTTCTTCTAAAACAGGTTCACCGACTGCTTCTCCTCCTCCGACGGCCAACGTCGTTGCTAGCCCTGGGGTTAGTGCTCGAGCTGATCCCTTCGAACCTCAGCCACAAGATATTCTGCCTGCACACTTCCATTTTAATACCCAGTTAGCCGTCGAAACAACCGTGAAAAAGGCCGATAGGGGCTTTCATGTCCGACGATATCCTTCTTCGATTAAGGCGACAGACCTCTCGCTAGTCCGAACCGAATGCGGTTGGACAAACTGTCTTTCAGAGATTGTTATTTCGGCTTGGGATGATGACATTACCACCTTCATGGAGGGATACTCAAATGTTTACACTTATCCCTTTACATTCAAACTTGACCCCGCGATCGACAGGCCATTCTTGATATGTGCCGAACGTATAATTTGTGCCTCGCACAAATCAGCCCGAATGTTTAGAGGATCGTAACTTGCCTCCGCTTTTTACCGAACAACATCAACGCGGGAATTCACTTTGCACCATTTGATCCGGCTGTATTTCCTGCGTGTCTTCCTTGGTGGAGTTGTAAAGCTCTCCAAACGAGGGAAACACCCTTTCCTCTCCAGCGTCGATGAGAACAGAGATCGAGGTTGGGTGGAACATTTTTTCAGGGTCAAAACTGCAGAGATAATTCCAGAGGGGTCCATGCCATTCTCCGAATGGTGGAACAATAAACGTAAGCATCATAGAACTTTACTCTCCGTGTGATTTTAACTATTCATCTAATTTTCTCTTTTATTTCAGCCGTTGCATAGATCCTGGAGGAAATAGAAAATTTCCATGATTGGGTGGAGGGCACTCTATGCCAATGCCCGCATCAACTATGCTCGTGGAAAGAGCGATTTGACAAGAAGTGGGTAGCAAAAAATCATGGTAAGTGGATCTTTTTTTTATCCTCTCTGTGTTCTTCCCTTCATTCATCCTTTTCTCTAACTTTGACATCTTTTTCAGGCTTGCTGAAGGGTTCCGTAATCCCAAGGCCTGAACTAACTGATGCCCCTCCAAAGACCAAGTTCGGAGTTTGAACCAGCGGATCCGCCGCGGCTCATTGCCGAGGCAGAGGAGAAGAAAAATAAGGCCAAGTCCTCCAACCCACCGAAGTCATCTTCAATGGGTCAAAAAAGAAAAAAAAGCTCCAAGGGTGTTGGCGGCGCTTCAGGAGTTCGGGGTTTGAGGGACTCCCCGGACGATGATATTCTGATGGAAAGAGTCAGCATCGGCTCTGCCACTACTGTTGCTGCCGAGGCGGAACATGCTCTGTAGATGTTCCGGAGGAAAATGTTATCGTCGGTTCGACCAATCCTGTTGCCTGTGGCGCGGCTGAAAACCTTTCATTCCCCATCGTCGATGTTATTCAATCACCGGCCCCGCTGAAGGTCGTTGTGCTCGAGATGGAGACTGTCGTAGTTGAGGATGACACATCTCCGGAAGTAGAGCCTGCAACCAAGAGGGCCAGGCAAGCTGAATCAACTCCCTCTTCACCACCTGACCCTACTTTTGGGAAAGAAGGTTTTGACCATATGCTCCGCGATGATGGGGTTGCTACTACGTCCGCTGTGTTGGCGGATGCCTCCGGGTTTGGCCACCTCAGCTATTCCACAAAGATTGAGGGAGCATTCTCGGTCCCCTAGGATATCCTAACCTGGCTCGCGGTCGAAGCTCGTGGACACTTTCTCGACTCCGAGCGTTGACCCAAAAAGAACGAGGTTGGTCACCATTACCGTTCTCGAGGACACCAGCTTCTTGTCCTGTTCTGTCGGGGTAGCCAATTATCTCCGCCCTCTCGTGTCGTAATCTGATAGGGAGAAGATGGGGAGAGTCTCTTGGAAGTGTCTTCTTAACGAGAGCATGCATGCTGCCAACCGAGTAAATATTCCATCCTTCCTAAAAGTTTTATTTATTTCGAGTAACTCTCATTTCCTGCTAATTTTTAACTTGTTCTCTTTTGCAGTCTATCATGCTCGAGAATGAAGGTTTCGTTCGAGCCATGCAGGTGATGGACGATCTGCGGGGCCAATTGGATGCCCAGGGTCGAGAAACCGAGAAGTTCAAGCTTCTCCTGCAGCAAAAAGAAGACCAACTGCGGTAAGTTGGTGACCCTTCGGCCCTTAGAGCCGAGTTTGTCGAAGCGAAAGAGGAAAGCCTCCGAGCAAAGAACGATCACGAGGACATGATCGAGAAAAATAAGGTCCTTGAGGTGGACATCAAGAAGCTCGTTGAGGATGCCTCAACCTCTGCCAAGGCCGAGAAGCGCGAGCCAACCGTCGTCCAAATGAGACAAGAACTGGGCTCTCTCAAGGCCGAGGCTGTCAAAGATGGGGGATAGGTTTACCCAGATTGAGGTCGAGAGGGCCTCCAAAAAGGAAGTCATGAGAGTTGCCCAGGAAAAGGCTGAAAGCCAGGCCAAAGCCATCGAAGAACTCATAGGAGAGCTCAAAACTTCTGCCCAGGCCCTTGACACCCTGAGTCAAAGGAATGCCGAGTTGACGGCCCAACTGCAGCAAGCCTTGGCTGAAAGGAACCATGCCCATGATGATGTTGAAGCGCGCCAGGGCTAGATCTGTGTTAAAGGTTGAGCATGAGAGATGGAAATCTCGGAAGGCCACTTTGGAAGAAGCTCGGGGCAGTATTGAGAACATTGCTGCCAAAATTGAGGAGGCGAGGGTAGTAGAGAGTAAAGCTCAGAAAATACTCCTCGACGATAGCTCGGAGGATCTCGAAGGCTCCGGCTTTGATGGCTTGGATTCCTCTTCAGAGGATTAGATAGGCTTAGAAAGCCTTTGTATTTTCTTTTGATTTCTTTGTAAGTTTCTCAAGGTCGGTCTTCGGCCTTCTGTTTATATAAAATGAAAACTTTGGTTCGACTTTATTTCGTCAGTGTTTGCTTTTCGAGCATTCTTCTACTTTCAATACTTAATCGAATAAGATTTGATTTAGATGACTTTTGGATGGGATGACATCAATGACAGTACCTTGTCTAGGCTTGACCTTGAGTGAATCTTAACAGTTTTCATTTTAACGAAATTCTAACCAACTTTATTTAAAAGTTTTAGGCTCGTTTTACACCGTGTCTTTTCTATCGGTGATTGTCTTTTGAAGGCTTTTATATAAGGGCCTTTCTTTTATACTTGTGAATTCAGACATCTCTAAACCAATTTGGGCATATAAGAAAATTGATTCATGTTCACACTGGCATACTTCACAAGATCAAAAGCTGAAATAGCATCCCTATCCCAACAAGACAGAGGCAAAGCAAAAATGACTGGTACTTTTGAGAATGAGACTGCTCCAACTGACGTCGCTCTCAAAGATTCACCTCTTCGAGAATTACCTGACTTGTCACCTACTGAGGATGTTATGAAGATGATATTTGAGAAAATTGCCAACCTTCGAGAAGAAGTCGCTCGAAACAAAGTCGCTAATTCTACCCGAGAAGCATCTACTGAAACAAGAAGGCCTCTGCCGCTTTTTTCCATCTCTAAGCTCACCACTACCCGATTATTTTCCCACTCAATCCACTGTAACCACCATACCCTTTACCCCTAATCAGGTTACTGGAGGACAAATTGGAACCTCGTACCATATCCCACCACTGGCCGACACTACCCAAATTCCCAGAACCACTCACTCCATTCTTTTTTACCCAGCGCCACAAAATACCCATTCCGGCATCACTATGCAACTAAGTACCATCTCACTACCGACTGCCAAAACTACACATATCCATCATAAATCACCCTACACACCTAATAGTTTCCTTTCACACACCCATCACCTCAAACAACTTCTCACCTGATCACCAAGAAATCGATGACTACGAAGAGATGGAAAAAGCATGGATGGCCGAGCAAGAAAAACAGGAAGAAAGACTCGAACGAAAGATGACCGCAATGCTAGAACGGTCCATGAGAACCACCCTCACTGGCACGGTCTTAAGCTATGATGATCTGTGCATGTATCCAAATTTGGAGTTGCCGGAAGGTTTCAAGGTGCCTCGTTTTGAATTGTTCAATGGACAGGTAACCCACAACCTATTTGCAGGCCTATTGTGACCAACTGGTCGGTGTTCGAGAAAATCAGGTGCTTATTATGAGGCTATTCAGCCGGAGTTTGATCGGAGAAGCCTTCGAGTGGTTCACAGCGCAAGACATACGCCGCTGGGTCACATGGGAAGACATGGCTACAACTGTCATGGAGAGATTCCGTTTTAATACGGAAACAGTATCGGACCAGTACTACTTGGAGAAAGTAAAATATAAATCCACCAGAAACTTGTGTGAGTATGCAAGTAGGTGGAGAACGGAAGCCGCTCATGTACAACCACCAATGGGTGCAGAAGAATTAGTCTCGATTTTCATCCATTCTCAAGAAACGGATTTCTATGATTGAATGTTGTTAATGGTAGGCAGGCCATTTTCTGAACTCGTGAAAATAGGAGAGGCCATAGAGGATGGTCTCAAAACAGGACGGATCATAAGCGTAGCTGGGAAAGCTGTCGGATTAAGCTTGATCTGGTTCGTAAGAAAGAAGAAGGAAGACGTGGCAAGCATTTCCTATACTCCCAGCCGTAGATCCAAAAAAAGGGAAGAACTCCACTCCCCGATAGGAATTTATGCTTCACCACCTCCAAACACCTACATACCCACCCCATACAATACGGTTCCTATCACGACCCAAACCAATGAGCCGTGACGGGAGTCTGACCTCTAGCGACCAAACACCCCTAAACACTTATTTGAAATATACTGAACATCAATAGCCCATAAATGGCACAAACTAATCTTATAAAGAGGAAACATCCGAACTCTGTACAATCTGCATATACATATAAACATAACATGTGGCAGAATGGTGCAAGCCAACTAGGCTGCCATATATACTGTACACAAAAGAATATAAACCGACAAGGCTACATCGTCTGACTACTGCATACAACTGTCTATAGACCTCTACTGGAATAAAGCTGTAGAAAGGATGGGACAGGGCTCCTTCGTACCCATCTATATACATCTCAAAAGAATGGCCTACCAAAATAGACTGCAACTCCGGATCGAATGAGCGCACCGATCGCCGGGATAAGGGTCCTACTAAGCCGAACTACCTCTCTCCGTCTACTCCGTACCGCGGCATGAATGCAAATTTCCCGAGCAACAGGGAATCAGTACGGATAATGTACTGAATATGTAAGGCATAAAGACAACATGTATAAATATGTACAGAAATCATGAATAAGATCTGAACTCATAAGCTGAAACGACTATCTGCATAAATCTGTATGAACTAGTATCTCGTTCGCATCCGGCCGAATAATCGTATGTCTAATGGATACGTATATATATATATATATATAACTAGTAGGTACACACCTCATCGTCACATCACAAGCCACACCTTCACCCCCTGTCAAGTGTGCCTTTCTCATATATATACTCCAACATCATAGGCCACTCATGGACCACTCATAGGTCACACCTTCACCCCCTGTCAAGTGTGCCTTTCACATATAGAACGTAATATCATAGGTCACACCTTCACCCCCTGTCAAGTGTGCCTTTCACTGTACCCCTGAGAACTGAAAGTGAATGCATAATACAAGTAAGACTGAACAACAGGATTCTCAAATAATATAATGACAATTTGCCTCTTTTTGGCCTTACTAAACTAGTACTACTAGGACAGAAATCATAAGATCCGTATACGGGGAAAATACCATAGCCGGGTACGGAACATCAACCGTATTTCTTAGTACTTATAAGAATAAAGTAATAATGGAAACTCTCCTACTCACTCGGTTCATATCATAGGATCATGCCAAAAAGAAGGAATAACCTTAATATACCTCACGTATATCAAATCGCCCAACTTCGACTTCTTGAACTTGTAATCTACAATTAAGATAACATAAGTTTTAATTAGGCTACTTGCTTTGCTTACTAATCATCCCCAAGCACGTATAAAGCTTAACGAATCATAGATGACCATCTCCTTTATAAGCTTACAATGATAGTGCCTATATATATCCAAATACATGTAAATCCATCCCTAATCATTTCTTTAAAATAGTCTCATGCCACTACCTTACCCTTCATCAATCTATCACTTCCAAAAATACCCTTTCTTTACCTAAAATCACTAAAGCTCTTGATAGCAACTCAAATACAAGGGTATGAATCATTTACATACCTTGAGGGGTCAAGAATTCCAAGAATCACTTTAACTTCAAATCCCTAGGCTTCCCATCCTTGGAGAAACCCTAGAAATAACCTTTTCTCTTCACAAGCTCTAAGCCATTTCGGGTCCGGTCTTGTCAAATCTTCACTACTATGCCATAAATGTTGGGAGAGCAAAATATTAGGGTTTTCTAATCTGGGAAAGAGAGAAATAAGACATAAAGTTGTGGACCATGTATTTATACTCGAGAATTAAATGCTCAAAGGGTCCGGCTTCGACGAACGGTCGACGACCCGTCGATATGCTTCGTCGACCTACGCCCGTAACGTGTAGGTTGCGAAACCTTGTCGACGCTCACAACGACAAATTGGTCCGACATGTGTTCGACGACCCGTCGATCTTGACTGGTGTCTGCAGACTTTTCCAATCTAGTTTAGATCGCGTCGATTCGATTCGCTCAACTTCTAATCCTGTAAATCACCAAGAATACCTGCTAGTACCATTGCACACGGGGTAGGACACTTTCTATCTCCAAAACTCGGGTTCGGGTCTCAATTCCCAAGGCATACCCAACTAGAAAATCATAAGTTCTACCACTATGAAGACGAGGGGGAATAGCCTCCGGATATTATGCGCAATCGTGCAACCTAGGAACTAACCCCCGTAGTCCCTCCACGCTTGTAATACTTCGATTGCAAGCCACTCCACTTAGCTAACTCTAGCTAAGGACCACTAATACACCTAGACTAACTCTAGGCTAGTGTACCACTCAAAAGCTTGTGGAAACACACTTCTAGCAAGTACACTTTGAGACTTTTCAAAATACCTACAAATAACTTTTTAACACAGAAGAGTAGGTTTACAATTTAAGCACAAATGAACAAAGATTTACAACAACCTAAAGAACATAGACTAAACATATATCAGGATCTGATTCTTCAGCTTGAAAGTAACTTTGTTCTTGAGAGATCTTGAAAACTTGTATGGGCAGCTTTGTATGATTTAGATTAGGTTTTTCAAGTCTACTCAATATGTCGCCATTATGTTGTATATATAGTAGGAGCATGTGGGGTGGAAAGAGATCACTCTTCAACTTTGACCTAAAGCATGGGACAACTCACAAACTGCATTTCAGTGTAAAGAAGTGGCTCGGGCATACAGCAATTGCCTATTTCGATAGTGCAAGGTGCACAACGAGCATATTACTGACCAGGTCTCTATCTGGTTCTAAAACAGTTTGACAATCATCAAAATACGAATGCACTTGAACTATTAATTTCCCTTTTTTTGATGATGACAAACTCATAGACTAATGTTCCCCCTGAGAACCAGCTTCCTACTTTTCCCCCCTGCGAAGCAGACTATCATTTTCAAGGCACCTGCAACATGTTAGCAATATAATACCAATTTTAACTGGAAGACAAAAATTCCCACATTATCAGACTATATCAATCTTCCAGTTCTTTCCCTTTGCTCAGTACCAATTATTCGACATCTCTTCCCTTTTAATCACCGCATGTTCAGTTCAATTCTTCGACAAGTCTCTTCCCCCTTAATCACGCATGTTCAGTTCAGTTCAATGTTAACTCACAATATCTTCCCCCTTTTGGAATTATCAAAAAGATTAAAGCACATCCAACAAGAAGTTTAGATATATTAACTCATAGCCACAGGGGCAACATAAGCATGAGTAGGATAGAGGAAAGCAAGCTGGAAATAATGCACATGAACACAACAATATGCCAATAGAAATATTAGCACAAGTGCATATAGTAATCAATTCAGTATACACAAATTGATAGCTAAACTGCAAATCTGCCAAAATTCAGGAAAAAGGTGACATTAATTTTATACAAAAGGGTCAGGGCTAGGAAGGATTTTCTACACAGTGTAGAGACTTGAAGGGGCTGAGCGAGTATAGGTCAATTTCTATCGGCTTGATGATCCTTTATCATCTCATCTCTGAGTGCGTCCACTTGAGTTCTCACCTGATCTTTCTTTGCCTGTAGCTTCTCAATTTCTTCTTTTGCTTCTCGCCCGGAACCTGGTTCTTTTAGTATTTCAACCAGTTAGGCTTTTAGGAGGGTGTTTTCCTCCTTTAGTTATTTGATCACTACATTTGTCACTTCTTGAGCTTCAATTAGAATTGAGAGAGTGGACAGACTTCCAAAGACTTGGTCTGTTACACCTCAAAAATTCTGTATGTGTTGCCTTGTGGATAGGCTAAGGTGAGCTTAAGGTGATTATGAAATCCTTATGATATTAAGGGAAGTATTAGATACCTTAAGGTGCCCACTATAAGAGTTTGAAGTTCTATGAATATATGAGCCTAAGTTCATTGAAGGAAGTGAAATGTAAGTTGTGTTCGGAAGGTTTCCGCTATAATTGAGTTAATGTTTATTTAGGAATATCTTGAAAGGATGCTATAGGGCCTATTGTATTATTAATGAAGTGTTGTAAAAGTGTCAAGAAGGTTCCACGAGGATTGGAAGTCAAACAAGTCGACGAGAACGTAAATCGGGTTTTCCTAGTTGTACGGCCATTTGTACGGACCGTATAAATTAACGACCCATAAGGTCCATGGTTTTTTCC
>NW_026714993.1:0-21120 GCF_029784015.1 Lycium ferocissimum | reverse complement strand
AAAGATTTGGTATGGCTACTATTCCGATGTCCAAGTATGGTCATTTTACTTATCTTTTGAGTCTATGATAATGATTTTATACATATGGTTACTCACGACTCTGCTCGTGCATTCTGTTGTATCTTTCGCCGAGTCTCGGGCCGGTTATGTTGTCGTGCACACTATGTTATACTCCGGTATTATGCTGTGTTATGGTTCACCGAGCCCCTCGTTAGAGGGCCGGGTTCCGCTTATATTTGGTGTTATGCTGTGTTATGATGTGTGACGGGGATACGGAGATTTGAAACTTTTCCGGTGTTATGCTGTGTTATGGCGCGGATGACGGCGGGCGACCATATTTTACGAGCCCTATGCATGATTTGTATTTTGAAAAGTAAACATTTTGGTATTTGGATGCACTTACTTTACGTACCTCCTCGTTTCGATTATGACTCGGTTTGTTTACTATATCTGCGCTTTGCATACTCAGTACATATTTCTGCATCGACCCCTTTTCTTCGGGGTCGCGTTTCATGCCCGCGATTCTGCGTACGTACAGCTCGGTGATCCGCCGCCCAGGGACACCTATTTTGTTGTTTGGAGTGCTCCTTTATTTCGGAGCCCACATTTTGGTATATATTCGTTCGTTGCATATGTGTATGTCTTTGTTCGGGGGTACGGCGGAGCCGTCCCGTCACACGTGATTCTGTTTTTCTCGTTTGAGTAGGTATGTGGACATGTATGTGGGTTGTGCCTATTCGTACGTGTGTGTGTTAGTATGATATATGTTCGGGGCGATCCCATTCGCCGTGCGTCTTGTCGCTTGCATTTGTATATGTTTTGGGCCGTTGCGCCATTTGATAGCCTTGCCGGATTCTCGATATATATATGTTTGTGTTTGAGATGTGTTTGAGACGATGAGATAATTTGAGACGGCGTCGATATTTATATGCGCATAAGCCATCCGTATGTGATTCGGGTTTGATGAATGTGTTTGGGTGCCCAGCTCGGGCACTAGTCACGGCCTACGGGATTGGGTCGTGACATGGACACTCGTATATGAACCTGTTAGCTATAGTCAGACTGAAACTAAGGACAGTACGAAAACTTGTAAAAGCAAACGAAAGATTCATAACGCCATATATCATAATAACCTGTCTCCTGAGGAGTCATAGCTAACCAAAGCACGACATAATATGCAAGCCGACAAGGCTGCCACTATATACGAAAATACCCAAAACGAACCATATCGACATACGACCCAAACCTATATACAACCCACATATGTCTACAGACCTCTAGAGTATAAAAGTGAAATATGACGGACAGCCCCGCCCGTACCCCGGATATGCATAAATCTACATCAAAGATCTGTACCAAAATAATCTAGGCTCGAGAACAATAGAGCTCTCCAAATAGCCGAGCGAAGTCTAGTCGGAGGATCACCAAACCGAGTGTCCGTACCTCGCGGGTATGAAACGCGACCGAAGAAAGCGGGGTCAGTACGAGATATGTACTGAGTATATAAAGCATGAAATACAATACAGAAGATCAAGACTGAATAAAAGATAACAGAAGGCAAGTATGATAATCAAAGATACCAATGCACCTGTGCCTTACGAAATGAGAATCATGCATAACTATATCATATACCATACCCGGCCCATTATGGGACTTGGTGAATAAAGTCGTATACATGTATACCATACCCGACCCATCATGGGACTCGGTGCCATAATCATATCATCATATATATATATATATATATAGTACCCGTCCCTCTAGTGAGGGACTAGGTGAATAATGCAGTGAAACTGTGCACGAAAACATACCCGGCCCGGGACTCGGTGAAAGATATATTAACGGCATGCACGAGCAGAATAGTGAGCAACTATATGCAAACTAAATCATCATCCGAGACTCGACGGAATAAATAGAATGAACTAACACTTGAGTATCAAAGACAACGGTCATGTCAAGTACCCCTCGAATGTCACTATGGATTATATCAAATAGAACTTCGTGAATCATAGACACGTATCGGGGCATTAATGAAATAGCTTACGGAAGTCAAGAACATTAGCCATCCTAGTGTCTCTAAGAATAGAGCTTTTTGGAGTTTATACATTCGTCGTCTGCTTGTCTCACATAGATCATGCCAAAAAGAAAGAAGGGGTAGCTTTACATACCTTTGACGCTTAATCCGTGATTCAATACGTATATGCTGCCCGAAGTATCTCAACCTATATTAAGAGGTTAAGAACTATGGTTAAGCTACGGAAAGGCTCAAAACGTATTTCGAAGTTAGTAACTCATTTCTAGAAAATTGGGCGGCATTTCCCCTATATCACTCACTCCCCTCACATCCAAGCCAACTATACAACAACCAGAATAACATCAACAATGACACGTCCAAGTTACCATATCAAGAACTAGTCAAAACAAGATCCAAGAACACCTCGAAACAGCCTGCACCGCACACACAACACTCCAAATTAGTCCACACGTTGCATATTTAACAATAATTACATAATGACCACGACATACTCAAGTTATTCCTAATGATCTATAGCCATAACACATCATCAAAATAACCTTATAATAGCATGCCCCAAACAGCCCATCACCTACAACAACACAAATACATAATTATAACCACACTTTTAATCCTTCAACTCAACAAGAACAGCCCCTAATTACAATACAACAATAACAACAACAACCTCAAATAGTAACATAATCACATGAGAATTTCCCCCAAAAATCTCATCAAAACAGCCCACAACTTGATAAACATCTAATCCAATTCATATCTCAACAATCTCATATGAACAACTAACTTTAAATATCAAGATTCCTTCACTTTTAACACATAATCCATAACAACAATAACAATAACAGCAATCAAACCTAATCCACCATTATTAAATTAAGACAACTCCAAATGTTAATTTACAATACCAACGAAATCATGCAATTTTCTTACTTCCAATTTCGCCTAATACAAATTAATCTCTCCATTACCACATTATTAACTCCAATTACATTACAAGAAGAAAAAATCTTACCTCAAATTAGTTAGGACAGATCCTACAATCACTTGCACCAATTGCACCACTTCTTCTTCCTCAAATCAATATTCTAAGGTTGCTGCCTCCTTGAACGTTTAGAACACCATAGGGATTTATAATTTTCTTGCTATCAAGGTCTTGAGTTTGGCCATGAACTGCCATGGCCGTGAGCTGCCATGGCTCTGCTATGGTGCTTTCTTTTAATGAAATGTGAAGATGAATTATGAAATTAATGAGTCATCAATACATTTATATATGCAACCAGCTTGTTGACATGTGGCCAGCCCACTTGACATGTGTCCCATTAGCATGTCATCATCCATGCTCCAATCAAATTCAGCCACATTTTTGTGAGGCCCACTTAGTGGTCTAATTAAGTTAATTAATCATTAATCCCCACTTAATAATCTTATCATAGTTAATTAATCCCTAATATTCACTAATGTTTCTACACTAATTGTAATTAATGTTCAAACCGTGCACTATTAAAATCGGGATTAAAAAGTCTTTGTCTCATATCTCAAAAATACTCTCGTCCTTGAACTTATGTCGAGTAGCTTACGAATAATCCAACATACAAAAATACAGGATATAACATCCTTCCATCCTTTGGAACATTCGTCCTTGAATGTTAAACTAGTTCTATAGGGTCTTATCAAAATTTAGGGAAAGTCTCCTTTATCGCCATCCCTATCAACCTGCAGTCAGCAACCCACAGATGCCTCACAGGGCCACAATAACATATAGTCTCATTGTCACGACCCAACCCCGTAGGCCATGACTAGTGCCTGAGCTGGGCACTCGTACACACCTGCTAGCTATAATCAGTATACGGATAACTTAAACATATATGAAAATCGAACGTTGTCTCAGCCTGTCACATACGAATATATATACTTTTGATAGCCGGCAGGGCTGTCGTAAAACACACAATATGTCCGAACATATGTACACGCAGCCGACAAGGCTGCCACGGCGAACGGGACCGCCCAAAACATAAATCACACAGACATAGCCATACAGTAACTAATCACAACCCACATATGTGTCTACAGACCTCTAAGAGTAATAACAGAATCATATGACGGGACAGGGCCCCGCCGTACCCCTGAATAGACATGTACGTATATACATATATAACAGAAGAGTCTATACCAAATATGGGCTCCGGGACAAAGGAGCACTCTCAGACGGCAGAGTGGATGTCCTACGCTGGCGGGTCACCAAAACGATCGTCTGTACCTGCGGGCATGAAACGCAGCCCCCGAAGAAAGGGGGTCAGTACGGAATATGTACTGAGCATGTAAAGCAGGAAATATAGTAACAGAGGCATAACTGAGATAAAAGTACAGAAGTGAGTACGATAATCAGAATATCCGACCTGCTTACTCTTAAACATAAACCATGCATAACAATGTCATATCCAACCTGTTATCGGGCTTAGTGACACAATCAGACAATCATTCTGCACATGTGTATACAGATAGCGTATCCAGGCCCTCCAGTGAGGGACTTGGTAAGTAAGATCATATCACCATCATATACATACATATAGCGTGTCCCGGCCCTCTAATGAGGGACTCGGTGAATAGCGTGTCCCGGCCCTCTAGTGAGGGACTCGGTGGATAGCGTGTCCCGGCCCTCTAATGAGGGACTCGGTGGAGGAGATCCTGTCTCCATCATATGTACATCATACTCGGCCCATCCTGTGGGCTAGCGCCATCATCACATCATCATATACATAGCGTGTCCCGGCCCTCTAATGAGGGACTCGGTGAATAATACAGTAGAGTTGTGCACGAAGCATGTCCTGGCCCGGGACTCAGTGAAAGATGTAACGACCACGCACGAGCAGAGTAGTAAGTAACCACACACACATAATCATCATTACCGATTCAACAGAATGAACAAAACGAACCCTCATTTTAAAGCCAAACAATAGTCGAATCAAGTTTCCTCCGAAGATCACTCGGGAACATATCAAATAGATCTTTGGAAATCATAGGTACGTATCAAAACCATATGAGATAGCTTATGGAAATCGAGAACATAGTCGTCATTATAGACTCGATAGATAAGTAAGTAATAGACGCTCGAGGGTCAAGATGATAGCCACATTAAGTTCTTTTAGAAAGTCGTTAGAGTCAAACATAGAAAAGTCTCGGGGCCCACGGATACGCATCAACCCAATCCGGGCCCGCCCATGAAAGTTAAGGTCATTATACGATATATATTCACTTACGAGCATATCAAAGCCATCCGGTCTTGTCTATGAAAGTTACGGACACTTTTAAAGATAAGATCCTTTAGGAACAAAACCGTTTATACAACATTTCAAATCCAATCATAACAAAGGCATAAGAACCATGTTTCTACTACATTAAGGATCCCAATATCAAGAGATGAATAAGAATCATAATCATGCTTGGATCATGAGAGTGGAGTTACCCCGAGGCTCGTATCATAGCCTACTTACCACTAAGACATGCCAACGAAAGAAGGGATAAGCTTTACATACCTTGTCCGCTTCCTATGCTAATCAGGCTTGAGTCTCGGTCTTCCCAAAGTCTACAATAACATCATTGACACCGAATATTAGCTATAGACCCTTAGGGATTCAATCCCAAACTAGCTTAATTCTCAGAAATTTGGACAGCATTTCCCACCCGTAAATTCAACAACCCGAGAATTCAACTTCGGCCAAAATCATCAACAACAACACCAACAACCATACTAACAACATCAATAATCAATTCAAAACGCATTCTAACATTTGTAACTCTTTTCTATATAATTCAACATTATCCCATTTACATTCAATTCAACTACCAACATTCAAGCCAACGTCAACGCTCACATATTCAAATACTAATCCGAGACCACTCAAGCAAGTTTCAAGAACACTTTAAACAACCCGCCCAATATTTCAAACAACCTAAACAAAACACCATTTCACCCGAACCATTCCAAACCCAAGAACAACAACATCAACACATCCCTCTCTTCTAAATTCATGAATTACACCAACAATCCACACGTTAACAATGTCATTCTCTTAAATATAAAAATTACATTAAAAGCACATTAACTTCCAAATCAGCCGCAACAATTACAATATCAACTTGAATCATTAAACTCTCATTTTCATCATAGAATCCATAATGACAACAACCAAAATACTAAATAAAATTAGTTCATTCTTAACCACACAAGGTGAACCCTATTCGGCCACCACACCACAAACATATTTCATGATTCCCATCCATTTCTATACACTACAACAACCAAACATGCTATTAGAATTTAATTCAAAGACTCCTACACAACATAACATGCACACGGTCACAACAACACACACGGCTCCACTTCAACATGCAATATTTCATGAGTTTCATCCATTTCTACATACTACAACATGTACAAACCATGCATAACATATGGAATGAAGATTAAACCTTACCTCCTTCACTCAATTTCTTCACTCGGCTAGGGTGGTATTTTGCAAGAATAAGAGTTTTGCTTGTTCCAACGCCTACTCCACGTTGTAGAGGACCTTCCAATTGGTTGATTAGATAGAAGAAAATAATTTTTTGATCAATTTTGGTGAAGGTTCTTGTTCGGTTGACTATGGCCGAATGGCCCTTGTCCTTTTTTTCTCTCCAGTTTCTTGAATTTTCTAAGGGGAAGGTGATGAATAATATGATCAACATGTCATCTAATTTCACATATATTAAGCTTCCATGTGGCCATAGCCCACACCACGCATGGCGGCCACATGCCCACTTTAATGTCATGAATTATAAGTTTTCCATAATGCACTTTTTTAACCCCAAATTTCCTTAATATTCCATGCCAACAAAATCACAAGCAACTCATGCATTAATATAAAATCGGAGGTCAAAAGTCTCCATCTCGTATCCCGGAATAGTCTTGTCCTTAACTTATCGCAGCTAGCTCGGATTATCCCAACGTACAAAACACGGGATATAACATCCTTCCCCCCTTTAGAACATTCGTCCTCAAATGTTCAACTAGTCTCATAAGGATCTCGGGGGGTTTCCTTTATTACTATAGTATGCAGTCTCATCTACTGATTACATTTTACGCTTCATTTCTCTTCGACTTCTCAAGTCATCTCCTTCCCATTTATTCCGCCACAATACATTAACAACTGCCACGTCCTTAGTACGCAACCTCCTTACCTTGCGAACATTGTAATTGTCACACCCTAATTTTCGTTAGGGTGTGATGGGCACCCGACTCTTATTCAGGGCCGAGCGAACCCACTGACTCACATAATACTCACAATCACGCTGACTCTCAAATCATGACACAAATACATAATGAAAATTTTTCGAACAATAATATGCTTTTGCCTTTCTCGAATCAATGAAAATCTGTAACATATAGAAACATACAGAGCTTATAATACAATGCGTAACAACTCGTCGGCTTACATAGCCGCTTACGTAACCGACATCTTATACCCACGACAACGTTCTGCAAAGTCTCTAACACGAACATGATACTATAACATAATACTTTGACTCGGCGGCCTCGAGCACAGCGGAGCTCGCCAATCCATTGCCGGAACATCTTACGCTAATGTCTTCAACTCATGCAGGTGTACTGCGCGGCATGAAACGCAGCCCCCGAAGAAAGGGGGTCAGTACGGAATATGTACTGAGTATGTAAAGCATAAAATACAATAAGCGGGATCATACTGAAATAGTGAGTACAGAAAATCATAAGACTTGCCTTTTGAAAACATTTGTCATGCATATGCATATATCGGTAAGTAAAATCTTATCATAATCATATTGTCATACCATCATACATATATACCGTACCGCCCTCTAGTGAGGGACTCGGTGAGCAAAAATCATATCATTGTACATATATACCGTGCATTTTTAGGCCCTCTAGTGAGGGACTCGGTGAGTAAATCATACCATAATCATGTCATCATGCCATCAAATATATATATACGTATATAGCGTACCCGGCCCTCTAGTGAGGGACTCGGTGAAGCGTGTCCCGGCCCCGCTAGCAAGGGACTCGGTGTGCCATCCTGGCCGCCATCCCCATCATCACCTCATCATATACATATATACATATATAGCGTACCCGACCCTACAATAAGGACTCGGTGAACGATGTGTAGGAATGTGCACGAATACGTACCCGGCCGGGACTCGGTGAAAGACACATTGAGATTGCACGAGCGGTAGTGAGAAACCATATGCACATAAATCATCATAGACTCGGTAAGTAGGTAGTCGACGTTCGAAAGTCAAAGCGGACATCATGTTAAGTTCTTTCAAAAACAAGTCGTTAGGACTATTCAAACGTAAACCTCGGGGCCCGGATATGCATTAAACCAATCCGGCCCGTACATGAAAGTTAAAGTCATTACATGTCATAGGATCATTTGTGAGCGTATTAAAGCAATCCGGTTTCGTTTACGAAAGTTACGGACGTTTTTAGACATAGGATCTTTAGGAACAAAATTCTTTATACCATGGTTGAATTCCAAGCATGCATAAGTTTTAAGAACCATATGAAGTATGTTACATCATGAAGCAAATAACAATCATATACATATTCGGAACGTAAGAGCGGAGTTACCCCAAGCACAAATCATGTCATACCTTAATTGCGTCTAAGACATGCCAAGAAAAAAAGAGTAAGCCTACATACCTTAGCCGCCCCCCCCCCCCCCCCCCCCTAAGCTAATCCAACCTTAAGTCTCGACTTCTCATAATCTACAATAACGTCATTAGGTATCGATCATCAGCCATAAGCACTTAGGCATTCAATACCAAATTAACACTTTATCTACCGCCTTTCGGCGGATTTCCCACATAAATTGGACATCCCCCTTAGAATTTAACTCGGCAAATCATTATCAACAATACCAACAAACATACTAACCATGTCAAAATTCAATCCCAAATGCATTCTAACATTAATAATTCCTTTCTACACAATTCGGCAACATTTCATTTATATTCAAATAACTATATACGATCAATTCACTACCAATGCTCATATATTCGATTACTAATCCGCAACCATTCACACATGATTTAAGAACATTCCAAGCAATCCATACAATATTCAAAACGACCCAACCAATAGGCCACTCCACCCGAAACTTTCCAAATGCCATAAGAATAACAACAATACGTTTTCTTTCTTTCAATTTCATCAAATACATCAACAACCACATTTTACAACATCATTCATGTAAATATAAGAAACCATATTACCGTTATGCTAACTTCTACATTAGCTTACAAATGATCCCAACCTCAACTTGTATCATCCAACACCTTCATTTTCATTACATAATCCACAACACAACAACCAAATTACACTAAATAAAATTTGTTCATTCCTTGCCAAACAACATAACCTATTTTCGCCACCACCACCAATCCACACCTTCCATGATTTTCATCCATTTTCACACATTACATCAACACCCAAACAAGCTATATACAATTAATTCACTACTCCTATGCAACACACACTACACACGGCCTAGACACAACGCACACGGCCCAACTTCAACTTAACATATTTCATGAGTTTTCATTCATTTCTTCACATCACAACATGGACAAACACTTATCAAACATATAAAGATGATTAAATCTTACCTTCCACTTAACTTCTTCCCCGGCTAGAATTGGCAAATCGCGACAACAAGCGGTTTTCTTGTTCCAACAACTACTCCACGTCGACGAGGACCCTTCAATTAGTAGGAAACCTAGGAGAAAATATTTTTTCCTTGATCATCATCCATGGCTGAAATTCGGCCAGCCATGGCCGTTTCTCTCCTTCTTGTTTTTTCTTCATTTTTCTTGAAATTTCTCAAGTGGAGAATGTTGAATACTTGCTTGACTTAGTCATCCATATATATATTTATATCTACAAAAATGTGCACATGACCATGCACATGCTCCATGTCTTTTTCTTCTTTTTCTTTTCTTTTTCCTCCAATTCTCTAGAATTTTCTTAAAGATGAAAAATAATGAAAATGATTATCTTGGTCATCCAATTCCCATATATTTAACTTCCATGTGGCCATGGCCAACATCACATGTGGCCGGCCACACCCTCTAATTTCATGAAATTTTTAAATTTTTCCCTAATGCATTTTTTAGTCCCAAATTTTTCCTTAATGCTTCCTTCCAACAAAATCATAAATCACTTGTCGTAAAACAAAGTCGGAAAATAGTCTCGCCCATAATTTGTCGCAACTAACTTAAAATATTCCGACGTACGAAATACAGGATATAACAGTAATAAGGTCCAATATATATCTCGAGTCGTTTCTTTATCTTTAATTCGAACTCTTCTGTTGTCCCTTTGCTCAGATCTTGCTCTCAACTTCCCGGTCACACATTATGTTGCAATCTTTACAAGAGTATGCGAAGGTGCTCAAATCATCCCAAAAATACCTTAGCGTGGCTTCATCAATCCTTATGTTTTACTTTGTCTTCGCCTCGCCCTTATCTTACCACCGGTATCGGAATAGATCCTAGGTTCAACCATAGCCATGTCCTGTCGTCCTCAGTGCTAACTCCATCTCGGTAATTTAGCTTAGCTATCTTTATATCTTTCCTTAATGTATCCAAATCTCGTAACCATATTGTTATCGCTGGATCTGAACTTTTCTCATTAGGCATTTACTTAGGCTCATCCCTAGCATATAAGCATCCATAGGTAACATAACTACTCTCATACGACTTGTATAACGTATACCCCATCCTAGTTACGGCCTTCCCTTTTTCTGGCTTTTGGATCTTACTAACTTGTCTCGGCAAACAATCTTACCTGTAGCCTGAGCATTCATATCAAACATATTGTAGTGTTAGTTGTCTCTATCTTGCACTTGTGTCACGACCCAACCCCGTAGGCCGTGACTAGCGCCCGAACTGGGCACCGTCGTACCAAAAAGCCAAAAATAGTAACTCGGGCATTTAGAAAAATTTGGGCGAGTTTCCTCTGTTTTCTTACTAACAAAATTTACCTGCACACGAAAAATACCAACAAAGGCCACACCGGGCCAACATATCCATATATACATATATAGGCGAGCCGACAAGGCTGCCGCGGTGAATAAACCGCCCAAACATACAATACGTGCATATATACAGTACGGATATCGCCACACCGCGGATATGTCTACAGACCTCTACACAGAGTAACAAAGTCATATGACGGGACAGGGCCCCGCCGTACCCTGAACAAATATACACGAATGTAACAAAAGACGTACCAAAATGCGGGCTCCCGACAAGGGAGCTCTTCAAGATAGCCGAACGGGGACCCTAAGGCAGCGGCTCACTCAAACGTGGATGCGTACCGCGGCATGAAACGCGGCCCGAAGACGGGGGTTCGGTCGAAATATGTGCCGAGCATGTAAAGCGATGAAACACAATAACCGAATCATACGAAAATAAAGAAGGCGGGAAAGTAGTACGAATCGGATCTTATAAAACTTACCTTGAACGTAAATCATGTTTTTCAAAATCGTTAATGGACTGAGTATCATAATTAAAGAAATCATCATGAACATATGCTTACATAACATGCCCCGGCCCTCTAATGAGGGACGCGGTAAGTAAAATCATCATGCCTATACATGTAACATGCCCCGGCCCTCTAGTGAGGGGCGCGGTAAAAGGAATCATCATATGCCATCCTGGCCACCTCCCCGTCATCACATCATCATCATATACACACACACACACACATATATATATATATATATATATATAACATGCCCCGGCCCTCTAGTGAGGGACGCGGTGAACAATGCAGCGAAATTGCACGAATACATGCCCTGGCCCGGGACGCAGTGAAAGATGTCATAACGGTTCGCACGAGCAGAGTAGTGAGAAAACCATATGCAATATAAAACATACACTGCTTGCCAAGACTCGAAAAAAATAACTCAGGTGATAGATCATTTAAAAGAAATCAGACAATAGCCATAGATCATACCTTTCAGAGTTGCAACGAATTATATCAAAGACAAAACCTTTGGGATCGCTAGTACATGGCAAAGTATATCCTAGGACTCAATGCAATAGTCAAAACGATCACTTTTTAATAGTCGAAACTTAGTCAAAAATCGTACTTGCATATCGCTTAAAATAAGTCAATTAAGCCAACGTGGAGAAATCTCGGAAACTAGGGGCCCACCTCGGGTCAAATGAGGCGGCATACACCATTTACGTATAATACGTTTCATGACATTACCTATGAGAGTTTTAGGGTAATCGGATCCTATTCATGCAAGTTCTAGGTGTTCAGACAATTCTTTCAACCATTCATAAGCATTTGATTCAATTCTACTGAATGAATAGTAGTCAAATTCAAGCTCGGATTTCTAAAATTAGAGTGATCCCCGAGACACGTATTCAAGCCTATTACATCTAAGACATGCCAAAGAAAGAAGAGGTAAGCCTTACATACCTTATTCGCCTTCCTCGCTTGTCCAAACTCAAGTCCCGATTCGCTCAAAATCTACAAATGGTCATAGTTACCAAACATTACTATAGGCCTTTTAGGAATGCAATCTTACTCAATATTTGTCTACAGAAATTTGGGCAGCACCTCCCCTATACATATAGCATCCCCGAGAATTTAACTCGGCCAGAACAATCAACAACAACCCAACAACAACACCAACAACAATAACAATCACCACAAATCACAATATAACGCAATTAGTCTACTTTCCAACATAATGCCATAATTCTCATTTCGACTTCACACTTTCAAATCAATACCAACATGCTCTCATTCATTACTAGCCAAGGTCATTACAATATAATTTGGAGTATTTCATAGCATTTCTACAATATATTTTCAAGACATACGAAATATACAAACTTTCCACCAAAGCCATAATTCATCCAACACTTCTAATTTTTGGCATACTTATTCATAACATGTTTCCACCTTCTAGTTCCATCAACAATCATCATAATTTGCACTCTAACAACTTCATTCTTATAATTACATAAACTACTACAAAGTTACATATTTTCCTACAACAACCTTACAACATATTTTCCATGACAACAAGAACCATTAACCTTCCATTTACTTCACAAGGCCATAACAACACAATTAACATAATAACTAAAAATTGTTCATCCATCTCCATCAACAACCATACACGGCCATACACTTATACACCCACAACACACAATTTTCATGATTTTCATGCACTTTACACATGCTACCACATATATATAATTTCCATGGTATAAAAATGATAAAATTCTTACCTTTTCTCAATTCTTCCACTTGACACAAAAGGTAGTTTCTTGCCAAAATAATTATATCATCTTGAAGAGGGCCTTGAACTTAATAGGAATTCAAGTAGAGGCAAGTTTTTGAATCAAAGTTGAAGGCTCCAAGAATTTTTTTTTCTTTTTCCTTTCTTTTTCTCTCTATGGCCGTGACCTCCCTCTTGTTTTTTTTCTCTTCTTTGCTTTTTGTTTCTTGAAACTTCTACATGCTAAGCCTCTTATATTATTAATCACATGACCAACTAAATGGGTTTGGGCCAAGGCACATGGCCGGCCACCACTTAATTTTGGGCCTCAATTTCTCTTATTTTTTTTTTTAGCCCAATTGGTTATAAATCTTATTTACAACTCCCGGAACTAATTTGCAAAATTCCAATTTTGCCCTTGGCCTTCCTCAATATTTCACATTCATATTTTCCAAAAACAACAACACACATATTGGCCAAAATCAAAATATTGCCTTATTCTTACAAGTCACAATTATTTTCGAATTTCCCGAATATGCAAAAGTACGGGATATAACAACTTGCATCTCTCGCACCCGCTTCCCCCTTTAAGGGGTGTACTTATACTATTACCCAATTATACTTTGTCCTATGTCCGCATTTCCCAGTCTCAATTAGGTAGCACTTTTATTCCGACATTCTGATTCTCTCGCCAACCATCTACTCACTTTCTTTCCTTTCCAAATATTATTGTGTTAGTACTTTCCAAGCTTATCCTATAGTGAAAACAACATCAGCTTGCCCCGTAACATTTGTGCCATTTATTTTTTTCTTTTCCCTTGAACTTCGTTACCCTGTCCGATTAATGCCTTTGGTTGCCGGAATACGCATATCCGCTGATGTAGCCATATGCGGGATATCAAATGCATACCTATATAAACATAATTACTACTATCTTGCTTAAAAAATATTTCCAAACGCCATTCAACTCACCCTAATTCTAAAGTTGCAACGCACCTTCTTTCTCTTCACCGGTCTAATCCGCCTCGGCCTACGCGACCTCTTAAGGTTTTTGCCCACTCTGTTTACTCTAATTTTCCTTAGGCTACTCTAGCTTCTCATTTGCTTCCTATGTCTGAATTTATAAGATTTTCAGAACACTTCCCAGGGGGTCACCCATCCTAAAATTTTCTACACCGGCCGACGCTTAACCTTGAAACTCCGATGGAATACGATGCTCTAATGCTAATATGATCGCGTCCACCTCAGCGCCTGGCCTTCATCACATAATCTAGAGTAAATTAAAGTCTTAACAGATTTTGAAACGCTCTCATAACACATCTCCCTCCGAATTAGAAAGGGTCTTTAACCCTCCTGACTCCGCAGGTACTATTCTAGCCCTTTTTCAATCCTCAATATTCACTTTTTTTTTTCACCTATAGGTACGACTACTTTCCATCTTAGATTCCCGGGTTCCCAGTGGCGACGGACACACCCTAATCGCTGTTATTTATAAATATTCGGTCATCGGCCTTTGGACTTCTACTTGCCGCTATTAAGTAACACCCATACAGCAAATACACATACATAAAAATATTCAAATAAGAACTCATATACCTGTAGACACATTTGGTGACGCCTCCTGGTCCTGTCTACTGGCTAACGCATACAGGCGGTTCGTGTCACGACCCAACCCCGTAGGCCGCGACTAGTGCCTGAGTTGGGCACCCGTACACACCGGTTAATCAGAAGTAGCATACGAATAGCTTACGCAAAGATACAAATAACATATATATACGATAAAGTGAAACGTCACCCCGAAGCTGTCACAAATGTACAAATATACATATACGCTATCGCAATCCAATGAGATAATATCACATATAAGCCGATAAGGCTATCATAATATAGGGGGACGTCCAAATCACAAATCACACACACGGCCGAACGGTGAATACCCATAACCCACACATATATGTCTACGGACCTCTAAGAGTCATAACGGAATCATATGACGGGACGGGCCCCGCCGTGCCCGTGAATAAACATATACATATGCACAATAACGAGAATGCGGATCGGAGCATAGGCTCGAGAACAAAGGAGGAGAGGCTCCAAGTCGGTGAACAGAATCCTAAGGCAAAGTGGATCATCCAAATAAATATCCGTACCGCGCGGCATGAAACGTGCCCCCGAAGAAAGGGGGTCGGTACATTTTAATATGTACCGAGTATGCAAAGCATGAAATATAGTAAATGATCATAGTCAAACCGAAGTACGAAAGTAAATGCAATATTCAAAATATCAAAATGCTTACTCATAAAAATACAAATCATGCATGGGCTCTTAGAACGGTAGTCGCCACTTTGTCGTTGGCGCCACGCCACATCATACTCTAGAAGATTTCATATCTCCGACACCCGACATATCATATCACATCATAACGCCGTAACACCCCATAACGCCAAATATACACGATACCCGGCCAAAGGGGACGCGGCGTACCGGACACATCATACTCCGGAATATATCATAGTGCGCACGAAACATAACCGACCCGGGACTCGGTGAAGGATATAGCAACCATATGCACGAGCAGAGTCGTGGGAGACTATATGCAGTTTAAAACATTTTTCCAAAAACTCATAAAATAATCAAAGTTAATTATCATTTAAAACCAAGGCGATAGTCAAATCAAGTTTCTTCCGAATGTTGTTCGGGAACATATCAAATAGAACTTTAGGACTCGTAGACACGTATTAAACCATGTGAGATAACTTATGAAAATTAGGGGCATAATCGTCATTTCAAACTCGATAGAGAAGTAAGTAATCGGCGTTCGAAGGTTAAGACGTTAATCACACTAAATCCTTTGAAAAGTCGCTAGTATTATACAAGGGAGAGTCTCGGGGCCCACGGACGAGTATCGAACCGATCCGGGTCCATTTATGAAAGTTAGAGACCTTATCCATTGTAGAATCTCCCGCGAACGTTTCGAAGCGATCCGAGCTCGTCTATGAAAGTTACGATTGTTCGTAGTTACTAAACCTTTTTTGGAATAAAAACCTTTATAAAATCCTTGAAACCAAGTCATGTAAAAACACAAGGATCATGGTTCGACCGCATTAAGAGTGCCAACATTAAGGAATGAATAAAAATCGCACACAAGCTCGGACCTTAAGAATGGAGTCACCCCGAGACTCGTATCACAATCTACTTACGACTAAGACATGCCACAAGAAGGAAAGTGTTATATACCGTATTTTGGTACATTGGGATAATCCGAGTTAGTCATGATAAGTTAAGGACAAGGTTGTAATTTCTTCCGATTTTGTTAAAAGTACATAAGTTGTATATTCATCTTTTCATTGGCATGGAGTGTTGAGGGTAAAATTAGAATAAGGAAAATTTGGGGTCAAAAGTGAATTATGGAAAGTTAGGCATTTCATGAAAATTAAGGGCTAGAAGTTAAATTTTGGAAACTAAATATTTCATGAAAATGGCCATATGTGGCCATGTGTGTGGTGTGGGCCATAGCCCACATGTGTTAATTATATAAGTGGCAAAAGATGACTAATTAAGTCATCTTCATCATTTAGCACCCTAGAAAATTCAAGAAGCATGGAGAAAGAACAAGAGGCCATTCGGCCATGACCAAGAAAATTTGGAGTCCAAAAATTGACAATCATGTTGTTGCTTCATAATTTAAACTCACGTTGACAAGATTATATTTCATATTTTTGTACGTCGGATTATTCGCAAGCCGGGGTGGGGTCCACACACCGAGATTTTTTTGGGACATGCGACAATTTATATGAATCACATATGTGAAGTTAAACATAACTCAAGAAGGACCCTTGAGCCAAATCAAAGTGGAAGTCCTCCAAACAAATATTTTTAAGTAATGTTTTCGGGTGATCTGACCTCGAGGGGCAGAAACGGTATTATAAGTTTAGAATTTGGAAAAACACCAAAGATAGAAGTTGTAGATAATTGAATCATCTTTCCAACAATAGGTCGTGGGCCCACAGGTGACATCGGGATAAGGAGATATGGACGTTTTAAGGCGGAAAGGTCAGTGGGCTAGGCCCAAACCGGGCCCAATCGGGTTAGGCCCATGACCCATGCCTATTTAAGTCTAATTTCAGCCCTTTCCTCTCATTTTTCAGACCATGAATACCCAGAAAATTCTTGAAAGAGAGAGAGAAGAACCTTGGAGAGAAGAAAAACCAATTTTGACCAAAATCGAGCCCCGAATTCCCCATGAAGAGAAAAGTGTTGTACGCTGCGTTGTCTTCAATTTGAGCTAAAAATCAACCAAGGAGAAGAGTGATAACGTGGGGTCTGCATGCTTAAGGTATGAATACGGTTCCTTTTCATTGTTAACGAGTGTATTTAGAATTTTAACGGATTAAAACGGAGGGGATAGTGTGTAGAAATGGATGAAATTCATGAAATTTTGTATGTTGATGTTGAGCCGTGAGTATGGGCTGTTTTGTGACAAGGAATGAACTAAATTTATTTAGTATGTTTGGATTGTTGTGTTGTGAATTCTATGGTGCTAATGAAAGTTTAATGGTTCAAAGTGAAGTTATAGTTGTTTGCGGCTTGTTATGGAATTTTATATAGTTTATTGAATTTATGGAAGTAATGGATTATTAATGTAGTTCATGAATTCGGAAGGAAGAAAAATGTGTTGTGTTGTTTCCTTGAACTTGGAGGTTTTCGGGTTTCATTATGTAGTGGATGGAATGTTGTTGAATTGTGTCGAAAGGGTTATTAATGTTAGAATGCGTTTTGAATCGATTATTGATGTTGCTTATATGGTTGTTGGTATTGTTGTTGATAATATTGGCCGAGTTGAATTCTCGGGGTTGTTGAACTTATAGGGGAAATGCTGCCCAAATTTCTGTAAATAAAGTGATGGCTTGGGATTGGATTCTTAAGTGCTTATGGCTAATGTTTGGTACTTAATAACCTTATTGTAGATTTTGAGAAGCTGAGATTTGAATTCGGATTAGCTTAGGAAGCAAATGAGGTATGTAAAGCTTACCTTTCCTTCTTTTGGCATGTCTTAGATATGAGTAAGGTACGATATGTTATGAGCTTCGGGGGTAATTCTATTCTTAAAGTCCGAGCATGTTTACGATTCTTATTTGCTTTTTGAGTTTGGCATCCTTATATGGTCAAGCTATGGTTTATATGTCTTTATATGATTGGTTTCCAAATGTTGCATAAAAAGTTTTGTTTTCAAAAGAGTTTTGTAACTACGAACGTCCGTAACTTTCATAGACAGAACCGGATGGCTTTGATATGTTCGTAAATGATTCTATGACGTATAATGACTATGATTTTCATGGGCGGGCCCGACTTGAGTCGACACCCCTCCGTGGGCGCCGCGACTTTCCTTATATACTTCTGACGATTTTTGAAAGGATATGATATGACTATTATTTCGATTTCAAGTACGATTAGTTTATTTATCTTTTGAGTTTGTAATAATGATTCGATAACATATGATGACTATGATTTTCGTAGGCGGGCCCGGATTGGGTTGACGCTCGTCCGTGGGTCCCGCGATCTTCTTCTGTATAATTCTGATGGCTTTTGAAAGAATTCAATATGACTACCTTTCCGACCCCCGAGTATGATTATATATTTGTCTGTTGAGTCTGAAATAATGATTCGTATACTTATGATTCCGATACGTAACTATGGTTTCTGAAGTTCGGTTTGATATGTTCCCGAGTGATATTCGGAAGAAAGTCTGATTTGACTACTATTTTGGCTTATAAATAACGATTCCCGCTTTGATTATCTTTGTTGGGTCTTTGTAAGTGTTTTGCATTGCATATGAATTCCCACGATTCTGCTCGTGCATTTTGTTATTACCTCTTTCGCCGAGTCCCGGGCCGGTATGTGTGATATTGACCGCTGGGTATTTGGCCGCTGTATGTGTATATGTAATATTGCCGGGTATTTGGCCGCGCTGCATGTGTGTGTGATGTTGCCGGCTGGGTATTTGGCCGCGTACGTGTATGTGTGATATTGACCGGCTGGTACTTGACCGCGGTATGTGTGTATGTGACATTGGCCGCCGGGTACTCTGGCCGCGGCATGTGTGTGATGATTTATTTAGTACTTGACCGCGGTATGTGTGTATGTGACATTGGCCGCTGGGTACTTGGCCGCGGTATGTGTGATATTGACCGCTGGGTACTTGACCGCGGTATATGTGTATGTGACATTGGCCTCTGGGTACTTGACCGCGGTATGTGTATATGTGGTATGTGATATGTGATAATATGATGATACGATCTTATTTGCCGAATCCCTCACTAGAGGGCCAGGACACGATATGTGTGCATATGATATGTGATTTTGACAGTCTGGATCATGATCAGTCGGTTAATGTCAGCTCATATGATTTGTTCTATTTTCTATATATATGAGACAGAAACGTTTTACAAAAGAAAGCTAAGCATTTTGGCATTCGGATTATCACATTTGTCTTCTGTACCGCTTATGTATGATTTGTACTTCGGATGCAAGCACTTTGGTTTTCCGGATTTTATGCTCATTTTCTCGCACTTACTTTGGTTATGACCTCGTTTTCTGTATGCTATGCTTCACATGCTCAGTACATATTCCGTACTGACCCCCTTTCTTCGGGGCCGCGTTTTCCCGCCGCGCAGTACCCACGCATGAGTGAGTGATGTTGGCAAAGATATTTCAAATTCGGATTATGAGCTCCATTTCCTCCGGAGGCCTTCTTGAGTCGAGTGCGTTCGTATGGTATCTGAAGTTGTGCTAGAGACTTTGCAGACAGTGTCGTGTGTATGAGATGTCGATTTTGTAAGCGGCTTATGTAAGCCGATATATTATTAGGCATTATGTTACGAACTTCATATGTTCTGATTTCATACGATGCTAGTTTTATTTGATTTGACAAAGATGAAAGGCATGTCTGTTTCAAAAAAATTTCATTATGTGCTTATGTCATGTTTTGCGGGCCCAGTATGATTGTGAGTATGACGAGAGTCAGCGGGTTAGCTCGGCCCTAAGTAAGGGTCGGGTGCCCATCATGCCCTATCGGAAATTAGGGTGTGACAGAAAGGGTATGCTTTACATACCTCGTCCGCTTCCTAGATTAATCCAAACTTACGTCTTGGCTTCTCCAAAAGCTACAATAACATCATTAGACGCCAAACATTAGTCATACGCACTTAGGAATCCAATTCTAGGCTAGCACTTTATTTACAAAAAAATTGGGCAGCATCTCCCCTATAAATTCAACAACCCCGAGAATTCAACTCGGCCAAATCTTCAACAACAATACCAACAATCATACTAGGAACATCAACAATCAATTCAAAAGGCATTCTACCATCAATAACTCTTTCTACATATTTCGACGACATTCCATTTTTATTCAACTCAAGCACTTATATAATCAAGCCAACATCAATGCTTACATACATTCAAGTGCTAATCCGAAACCATTCAAACAAAATTCAAAAACATTTCAACCAAAACACAAAGTATCCAAACGGCCCAACCATTGTACTACATAACCCGAAGCCTTCCAAATTCAATCAAAACTACGACAACACATTTCTTTCTTCCAAATTCATAAACTACATCAATAATCCGCATGTTAACAACATCATTTTCATCAATTCAAGAAACTATATTAAATTCACATTAGCTTCTAAAACAGCCCATATACGTTTTCCACTTCAACTTACATCATTAAGCTTTCATTATCATCATATAATCCACAACAAC
>NW_026714992.1:0-21472 GCF_029784015.1 Lycium ferocissimum | reverse complement strand
AAGGCTATACACTGGTACACCATATACAGGACTCGTCTACAAGCCTCTAGAGAAAGCATAACGGTATCATGATCGGGACAGGGCCCCGGCCTACCCATCCAATTTGTAACCACAAAGTAAAGACTCCAAAAGACCATGCAGTTCCGAACAAAGGGAGCTCACAAATTAGCTGATATCAGAACTTGCCTACTCGGGAGGTCTGTCAGTCTCTATATCTGTACCTGCAGACATGACTACAGTGCCCCAATTAAAGGATGACAACAAGTTACAAATTGGTGAATCATGGCATACGAAGTGCTAACATGACACATGTAAAGGAAGACCATGATAATTTTGCACCTTAATATTGTTTCATTACAAACTCACGGTTTAAGAATTCAAACAGAGTTGAATTGGACAACTTGATACCAATTTGAGATCAGAATGTTAACAATACTACATGTACAATTGAGCAACTCCTTTTCACGAGGAGAAGTAGCAATAGCCAGCAACGTGAGTCCCAATTTTACGGAAGCGCGAAATTTTTTTCTCAAGAACAACATACGGGTTTTGCTCACCGCTTCGATCTCGTTGTTATGTTTTGTCGTGTGGTTGAATCCGGGCTTTCTTTGAACTAAAGTAAGGTGGAAAAAGATTAATTCTTAGCATATAAGGTAAGAACTATTCTGTCCTAGGTATATTTAAATTCATCCCGGTCATAGCTAAATTGTGAGATGGGAACTACAAAATTAATTGCGGGAAATCAGATAATTATGGTTGTTTTTATGTGGGCTGATTTGAGGTATATTTTTTGTTTGTGTTATGGCTGGAAATTGTTGGAGTAACTTAGATATATTGTTGTTGTTGCCATTGATATGTATTTTGAAGGAAAGAAAAATTGGAGAAATATGTTTGATAATCGTATCCGGGCTTGTCGCTCGCTGTGAAATGCTTATGACTTGTTGCTGCTACATGGTATCTTGTTATTGAGGTATATACTTGTTGGATTGTTCTGGTTGTTGTTGTTGATATATGGAGTTTAGGAAAATGAGAAGAACGGGGGAGGTGCTGACCATTTTGTTTTAGGATAAGTTAAATTTTCGTTATACGATTAAGAGAATCATTTGTATAATTAACGATAGTATCATTGTTTTTAGATATAGATCACGGAGCAGATACGAGTTGAGTTCTTGAGCCGTTGAGCTAAGACTAGGTATGTTAAGGCTATCCTTCCTTTCATTTTGGCATGATCCTTATGATATGAGTAAACGAGCAAATGAACAAACTTCCATATCACTCTACTCTTAAAAGAATTAGGAGTACTCTAATCTTTGTTGTCCCTATACACCTTTTATGATTATTCCTTCTGTTCATTGGTCTCGAGATTACGTATATTGATGATATTAGCTCAAAGATGTTTATCAGAGGTAGCACGACTTTATGTCACTCCGAGAGATCTATTTACTTATCTTACTTATGCATTGCATTCATTTATACATATGCACATTGACCCATGACCAGAAGGCGTTATATAAGCGTATATTATATGTATATGGGGTATGGGAAAAGGGATAGGCGTTATATATGTATCACCACCTGATCAGCTGGTATACGATAATGATGATGATGATGATGATGCCCATAGAGGGGCCGACTTGATATGATATATGGATCGGACTGCGCGTTTCGCAAAGACTAACATTGTGGATCGCCGTACGTTCTCAAAGACGAAAGCTATAATATGATATATGATTTTTGAAAGAAAGCATGCATATCACATGCCCTCAGAGGCACTTTCAGTTATACAGAGTTATTTAGATATATTCAGATATACGGATTAGCTTTTATGTCTCAGATTTTTTTCATAATTCTTATGTATATACTGTTTTCAAGCCTTACATACTCGGTACATTATTCGTACTGACTCCCCTATTGCTTGGGGAAATTTGCCGTTTCGCCCGCGTGTCCCGAGATACAAAGGGTTGGTGATCCATCTATTAGGATGTCAGCTCAGAGATGAGGTTGATGCACTCCATTTGTTCCGGAGATGCCAGGAGTCAGCATGGTCTTATGTATATTTATGTATGCACATATGTATGGGTATGGCGGGGCCCTGTCCCGGTCACGTATGTTATGTTTTCTAGTAGAGGCTTGTAGACAGTTATGTACAGTCAGATGATGTTCAAACTTGAGAGTTCATATGTTGACACAAGTGGTTAAGATAGCCTTATCAGCTCATATAGTATGTCACGACCCAACCCCGTAGGCCATGACTAGTGTCCGAATTGGACGCTCATACGTACCCGACACTCAGAACTATCATATTAACTCGCATAATCATAAATAATCACATATAGCCTCAGATTATCACAAAATGGACAACATATGTGACACAAGCCGGCTAGGCTGTCATAATGTACAGAATCTCAAAATATACACAGAGGCAAGCCGACTAGGCTGCCGTGGCGGGTGGACCGCCCAAAACATATAACACACACACATAGCTGTACAGATGTAGCCATACCCACAGACATATCCACAGACCTCTAACAGAGTAACAAAATCATATAACGGGACAGGGCTCCGTCGTACCCCTGAATAAATATATACATATGCATCAGAAAAGTATATATACCAAATATAGGCTCCGGACGAAGGAGCACTCCCAGAAAGCAGAAATAGGTGTCCTAGGCAGGTGGATCACCAAGCTGA
This sequence comes from Lycium ferocissimum, assembly GCF_029784015.1. Taxonomy (NCBI): domain Eukaryota; kingdom Viridiplantae; phylum Streptophyta; class Magnoliopsida; order Solanales; family Solanaceae; genus Lycium; species Lycium ferocissimum. Next base: position 18,781 of record NW_026714992.1, on the reverse strand, counting down.
GCGTCTGTACCTGCGGGCATGAAACGCAGTGTGACACCTCGGAATCTTTCCGTACTTGAGTGACGAGTAGAACGATGAAGAGCTTGGGCATATGATGTGTTGATAAGTCGGGAATGGACAATCATGAATTTTGTGGAAACAATAAAGTTGTGAAATTGCAGCCCGCCGGTCGTATATGGCACTACACGGCCGTAAAGTGATTTACGGACCGTATAGTGCGATCGTCCTCCAAGCAAATCAAAAATCTCAAGTTTCGTTAAGTGTTGAAATGGTTAAATACGACCCAAGATACGGCCCGTAAACCGGAGGACGGACCGTAAACTGTGTCGTAAACTGCCGTGTCCTTCACCAAACTTTCGTTTTCCTTATGCTTAAATACGGCCATGGAGGACGGACCGTAAACTAGTATACGGTCCGTAAACCGTGGTTTACGACCACCGTTCATCCCGACAATAATTCATTAAAGATCGATTTTGGGAGTTTTAAAAAGGGACTTAAGCCCATTTCACTTCATTTTTCTCCAAGGAGCTTCAAGAAACCTCTAGAGAGTTCCAAACATTTCATCCATGAGAAATCCCTAGAAATCAAGGATCAATAACAAGAAATCAAGAGAATCAAGTAAAGGAAACCCATTAAAAGTCTTCCAAGTCAAGAAATGCAAATGGAGAAAAACTAGGGTTTTGCTCAAGGTGGAGTGTTATCAACCAAAGCTTGTTCCTACATCATCTAAGGTAAGATTCATGATATTTATATGTCGCTTAAGGTATTTAAGAGTTAAAATGCTTGGACATATAAGAGTGTAGCCAAATGGGTCATGAATGATGAATAGTGACGTTTTGAGAAATAGTTTGAATCAAGTTGTGATTGTTGTTGTGTTGTGGTGTGAATGCATTATAAATGACATTTAGAACATGAAATAAGCATTGGATGTGAAAGAATGAGACGATGGACTTTTAGCTATAATTATGGAGAATTGGTATGAAATTATGAAATGCGAATAAGGCAAATGAATGACGATTGTTACTAGTGATATTATGATTGTTGATATGAATGATTGAGGGTTGATATGGAATATGGCGGAAAGTAGTATAAACAAAAGGAAACGCTGCCCGATTTTCTTTAGCCTTAAGAAGTATGTTCTTGTAATTGATTAGCTAATGACGATACGAACCCTCAAGGTAAAGACGCAAGCATTGAAGGAGGACGAGCCAAAGCAATAGAGTAGCTAAACAAAGAAAAGGTATGTGAGGCAAATCCTTTTCTTCCTAAGGCATGAGTCCTATGGCATGAAACTCCTCGTTTACTACAAATGTCCCTATCTCTAAGAAAGTAAAGAATCCTCACTCATGAATAGCTATACGAGATAAGAGATACGAGTTGGATACGATGATGATAATAGTAAGCTAAAGTCTAGAAACGCTATAGCCTACGATATGATGCCTCTAAGAAGCCATGTGATGTCATTGATGTAACCTAACGATATTGATTATTACACCGCACCTATATAAAGGGATCGGTCTTTATGCATGTGTTGTGATAAGTATATGATGTCAAGTTATTATGATAAGCATGTTATATATTATTATGATAGAATGATATATGATAAAATATGGTAGCACTATGTTAAGCCACGATACGCCCATGAAATGAATGATAGTGATGTTAAGTACGATGGAACCAGGATATGCTTATAAGACGATTCATAATCATAAATCTATAAGATGTAAGATAATGAGTATATGGTATGTAGGCACAGATATATGTTGATGACGCTAGAGTAAAACAAAGCCACAACATGACTATGAAACGAGTGATAGTAATGAGCCTATGATGCATGTACGATATGAGATATATGTGATGTGGTCGAGCCCTCGTGGCCGAATACGATATGCTGTCGAGCCTATGAGGCCGAATACGGATAATGATAAAATGCGTATAAATAAATGCGACATGATGATAAGTTTATGCACGTGTTATGATGAATGCAGGATGATGACTAGCTATGTTAAGGGCATGATACCCCTATGTGATGTATATGTATATATGTATGTATCGAGCCCAGAGGGGCCGAGTACGTGTACCATTAAGTCTATCGAGCCCATGAGGGCCGAGTACGGATACTGTTAAGCCCATCGAGCCCAAGAGGGCCGAGTACGAATGCCATCAAGTCTATCGAGCCCATGAGGGCCGAGTACGTATGCCGCTAAGCCCATCGAGCCCATGAGGGCCGAGTACGTATAATCCCACGCCTATCGAGCCCAAGAGGGCCGAGTACGTATACCGCAAATGCCATCGAGCCAGAGGGCCGAGTACGTATGCTAGCGATCCCATCGAGCCGAAGGGGCCGAGTACGAATGATACTAACATATATGAATACGAGTATGCTACATGTATGGTACCGTTATGAATGCGGTTATGTTATATGTATGATGCTTATATGAGCACGACGATGCTTCACGTATGATATCTATATAAGTATGATTATGTTACCTGTATGATTAGACCATATGCATCACATTTATGTGAGTACGAATGAGATAAGTATATGATATCTTTACGAGTACGCTTATGCTATGTATATGACAGTGATTAGAGTACGGATATGTTAATACCATGTAAGTGCCATGTATATATGCAAAGTACGTGGTACGAGCATGAGTATGACAAGAGACTAGATACGAAAGGTAAGTAAGTAAAAGATATAGAATGTATGTATACGAGCACGAAATAGAACATGGAACGTCCCTACGGAAAACGGTAAGTACTATGAAGAGAATGTTAATGTCTCCCATCTTATGTTATTTCATATATTACCGTTATGTTTCTCCATCATTACTGCTCATGCTTTACATACTCAGTACAATATTCGTACTGACGTCCTTCTCTTTGGACGCTGTGTTCATGCCCACAGGTAGACGAGGAGACGGCGCAGATCCGCAGTAGCTAGCAGCAGAGTTACGGAAACCCTCCTTTATTCCGGAGGTGCTATTTTGAGACATGATTTTTGTGTACATGTATTTCGGGCACGGCGGGGTCCTGTCCCGCCCATATGTCTAGTATTCCAAAGAGAGGCTCGTAGATACGTATGTGTGGGTAGTATGATCCCGTAGTCTTTATGTAAATGAAAGCTTATGTTTATTATTATTATTTTGGTAGCCCAAGGGCCTACGTTATATAAGTAAACATGTTTTATATGAAAGTCATTTTCTATGATTATAAACGACAAGAGAAATGAATAAAGACAGGTTAAGCAGTAGAATGAGGGGTGCTCGGTGGTCAGCCTCGGGTACCCGTCGCGGCCCGTAGGTCGGGTCGTGACAAAAGTGGTATCAGAGCAGTTCAGTCCTAGGAAGTGTCTACGAGCCGTGTCTAGTAGAGTCTTGTTTGTGGTGTGTTGCGCGCCACGCTAATAAACAAGAGGCTACAGGGCATTTAGGAAAAATGACCATCTTTCTTCATATGAGATCGTGCGATAGAGCCAAGTATAAGATGAAATTCCTCCCTAATGAGTATGTTGTGATTTCAGAAATGCCGCCAAAAGGGAAAGTTAAAGCCGCCCAGAGGGGCGAGACTACGATGAAGAGTCGAGCAGAAATAGAGCCGCCTATGAATATAGATGAGGGCGAATCACATGATGGGGTTCCATCTAATACCTCCACCACTCCGCCCGTTACGGAAGAGCAAGAAGGGGCTTCAGCTCCAGCTCCTATGCCTACAGTTCCTCCACCACCTACTTCAGGCCAACAAGTGGCCGAGGCCATTAACTTATTGACACAGTTAGTTGCCGCCCAAGCACAGCGGCAGAATGTGGGCCCGAGTGATCGTTCGGCTAATACTAGAGCCCGTGATTTTATGAGTTTGAATCCCCCGGAGTTTTTCGGGTCGAAGCCGGATGAAGACCCTCAAAGTTTTATTGATGAAATGTTAAGGACATTGAGGATTATCCATGCCTCTGAAACCGAATCAGTGGAGTTAGCATCTTATAGACTCCGAGATGTGGCGGTTCTATGGTATAACAATTGGAGATCGTCAAGAAAAGAGAATGTGCCCCTCCGGTTTGGCTAGAATTTGTAGATGCCTTCACCCGTCACTATTTGCCGCCCGAGGTCCGCCGAGCTAGAGCGGATAGGTTCTTAAATCTAAAGCAAGGCAATATGAGTGCCCGGGAGTATAGCCTTCAGTTTAATTCGTTGGCTAGATATGCTCCAACCATGGTGGCTGACATGGGGGATAGGGTGCACATATTTGTGAGCGGCTTAGGGCCACATTTATATCAAGAATGTTTAACGGCTTCATTGCAAGACGGGATGGATATTTTCCGCATTCAAGCCCATGCCCAAAATTTAGAAGAGCAACAACAGCCGCAAAGGGGTGAACGTGAAGGTGACAAGGGGCAAAGTAAGAGGCCGGATCCATGGGTGCCGATAGCGCCTATAGAGGAAGATCGAGGGAAGTCATACTCTAGACACTCGTGCCGTGGGTCCGATTACTCCATTCATTCCGGACCGAGTCGAGTTTCGCAGAGTCGGGCTCTCGGTATAGAAGTGATTCGGGCCGTACAAGATCGTCCATACCACAATGTACCCGGTGCGGTAAACAACATTGGGGACCATGTCGAGTGGGATCGGATGTTTGCTATAGTTGTGGCCAGTCAGGTCATATTATGAGAGAGTGCCCATTTCGAGGTGGTAGCGTGCGGTCCAGCCCACGGGGTCCGCAGCCGGGTCTTCATCATCCATGCGCCCCGCGGACGAGACTCCCAGACATTAGCGGTGCGGGGGGGGGGAGAGCATCTAATTCAAGTGGTCCTCGCATCGTACGTATGCATTGGCTGAGCGACAGGATCCAGAGTCACTCCCCGATGCCGTCACAGGTATATCTACATTTTTGATTATGTGCTAAAGGAAGAATAAGTAATTGTAGCAATAAGAAAAGTATAAATTGAGAAGTTATATTATGTAGCGATGGTAATGGGGAAAGAATGATATGTGGTATTATGGTTCTCAAGTTTAAGGAAGTAAGATGTGAAGAGTGAAAACCCCAGGATAGCGACGACGATAAGTTACGACTATAAGGAGCTACTTATGTATAGAGTAAAGAGAAGAGGGAGAGACACGAGTATGTTAAGCCTCCACATATAGATTATCGTAGCTATGGATTATCAGAAACAGCACGAATAAGATGCAGTATAGTAAGAGGTATACGAATTAAAGATTTGTAGGCAAGACTGTGAGTTTAAAAATGGTATAGGCAAGACCCAAAAAGGGGGGAAAGCGAGGAAAAGAAACGCAAGTGTAGAAAGTTAACGATAGACCCTAAGACGTGTCAAATAGATGTGATAAGCGATGATAGTAGCGAGGTTAAGAGATGCTTATGATCTTATATGTATATGTGCCTATATATGACTATTATGGAAACCTTGAGCTTGTATGACCGGGTAGGGTACGATATATGTGTATGAATATGTATACATGATGATGAGCACGCACCACTATAGTTAGGTACGGATGACCCGGGGCCTTTGCCGGGCCAAGTATGTGAAGTACCGATTCTTTATAGTCGGGTATGTTATGTAAATGTTATATGAACGCTATGTATACGAATACGAATATGTTAAGCATGTGTAATATATACGATATGTAAATGATGCGAATACGAGTGAAAAAAAATGTTACGACTATAGAAATGCGATGAGTATGAGTATGTAAATGAATGTGACCATGAATAGAGATATGGCTATGAACACAAATATGTGTACGGATGAGAATATCTATATATGTATGGGTGTATACGCACATGAATCAGCTAAGAACGGTGATATGACTTGCAAGCAATTATACTTCGCTAATGAAACCAAGCGAGATAGAGTTGCAAACCATGTAAGATTTAATATCGTTATTGAGCAAGAAAAAGAATCGACAGACGAGAAATTAAATGAAAGGTATGGTGAGAGATGGTGAAAAAGGAGGAATCGATCCTCGACAAAAGGGTTAGGTCATAGTAGGAAATGCATTAATGAAGTGTAATAGTTAGAGTATCCGAACACCCCTATTTCCATCATTACTCAGATATTATGTCCCCTAATTGTGGATTGTGTTGTGGCCCTGTGAGGCAATGATATCATGGGCTGTTGTGACAGAAGGATAGCGCCATATTACAAAGGAAACTCTGGCAAAATTTTTCTAGAATCCCCGAGTGTCGAACATTCGAGGACGAATGTTCCAAAAGGGGGGAAGAATGTGACACCTCGGAATCTTTCCGTACTTGAGTGACGAGTAGAACGATGAAGAGCTTGAGCATATGATGTGTTGATAAGTCGGGAATGGCCAATCATGAATTTTGTGGAAACAATAAAGTTGTGAAATTGCAGCCCAGTGGTCGTATATGGCACTACACGGGCCGTAAAGTGATTTACGGACCGTATAGTGCGATCGTCCTCCAAGCAGTCAAAAATCTCAAGTTTCTGTTAAGTGTTGAAATGGTTAAATACGACCCAGTATACGGCCCGTAAACTGGAGGACGGACCGTAAACCAGGTCGTAAACTGCCGTGTCCTTCAGTCAAACTTTCTGTTTTCCTTATGCTTAAATACGGCCATGGAGGACGGACCGTAAACTAGTATTCATCCCGACAATAATTCATTAAAGATCAGATTTTGGGAGTTTTAAAAAGGGACTTAAGCCCATTTCACTTCATTTTTCTCCAAGGAGCTTCAAGAAACCTCTAGAGAGTTCCAAACATTTCATCCATGAGAAATCCCTAGAAATCAAGGATCAATAACAAGAAATCAAGAGAATCAAGTAAAGGAAACCCATTAAAAGTCTTCCAAGTCAAGAAATGCAAATGGAGAAAAACTAAGGTTTTGCTCAAGGGGAGTGTTATCAACCAAAGCTTGTTCCTACATCATCTAAGGTAAGATTCATGATATTTATATGTCGCTTAAGGTATTTAAGAGTTAAAATGCTTGGACATATAAGAGTGTAGCCAAATGGGTCATGAATGATGAATAGTGACGTTTTGAGAAATAGTTTGAATCAAGTTGTGATTGTTGTTGTGTTGTGGTGTGAATGCATTATAAATGACATTTAGAACATGAAATAAGCATTGGATGTGAAAGAATGAGACGATGGACTTTTAGCTATAATTATGGAGAATTGGTATGAAATTATGAAATGCGAATAAGGCAAATGAATGACGATTGTTACTAGTGATATTATGATTGTTGATATGAATGATTGAGGGTTGATATGGAATATGGCGGAAAGTAGTATAAACAAAAGGAAACGCTGCCCGATTTTCTTTAGCCTTAAGAAGTATGTTCTTGTAATTGATTAGCTAATGACGATACGAACCCTCTTGAAGGTAAAGACGCAAGCATTGAAGGAGGACGAGCCAGCAATAGAGTAGCAAAACAGCAAAGGTATGTGAGGCAAATCCTTTTCTTCCTAAGGCATGATTCCTATGGCATGAAAATCCTCGTTTACTATAAATGTCCCTATCTCTAAAAAAGTAAAGATCCTCACTCACGAATAGCTATACGAGATAAGAGATACGAGTTGAATACGATGATGATAATAGTAAGCTAAAGTCTAGAAATGCTATAGCCTATGATATGATGCCTCTAAGAAGCCATTGATGTCATTGATGTAACCTAACGATATTGACTATTACACCGCACCTATAGGTCGGACATCGGGGGTCCACGATTACGTCATGCATATATGATAAAATATGGTAGCACTATGTTAAGCCACGATACGCCCATGAAATGAATGATAGTGATGTTAAGTACGATGGAACCAGGATATGCTTATAAGACGATTCATAATCATAAATCTATAAGATGTAAGATAATGAGTATATGGTATGTAGGGGATATATGTTGATGACGCTAGAGTAAAACAAAGCCACAACATGACTATGAAACGAGTGATAGTAATGAGCCTATGATGCATGTACGATATGAGATATATGTGATGTGGTCGAGCCCTCGTGGCCGAATACGATATGCTGTCGAGCCTATGAGGCCGAATACGGATAATGATAAAACGCGTATAAATAAACGCGACATGATGATAAGTTTATGCATGTGTTATGATGAATGCAGGATGATGACTAGCTATGTTAAGGGCATGATACCCCTATGTGATGTATATGTATATATGTATGCATCGAGCCCAGAGGGGCCGAGTACGTGTACCATTAAGTCTATCGAGCCCATGAGGGCCGAGTACGGATACTGTTAAGCCCATCGAGCCCAAGAGGGCCGAGTACGAATGCCATCAAGTCTATCGAGCCCATGAGGGCCGAGTACGTATGCCGCTAAGCCCATCGAGCCCATGAGGGCCGAGTACGTATAATCCCACGCCTATCGAGCCCAAGAGGGCCGAGTACGTATACCAGTAATGCCATCGAGCCTAGAGGGCCTAGTACGTATGCTAGCGATCCCATCGAGCCGAAGGGGCCGAGTACGAATGATACTAACATATATGAATACGAGTAGGCTACATGTATGGTACCGTTATGAATGCGGTTATGTTATATGTATGGTGCTTATATGAGCACGACGATGCTTCACGTATGATATCTATATAAGTATGATTATGTTACCTGTATGATTAGACCATATGCATCACATTTATGTGAGTACGAATGAGATAAGTATGTGATATCTTTACGAGTACGCTTATGCTATGTATATGACAGTGATTAGAGTACGGATGTGTTAATACCATGTATATGCAAAGTATGTGGTACGAGCATGAGTATGACAGGAGACTAGATACGACAGGTAAGTAAGTAAAAGATATGAATGTATGTGTACGAGCACGAAATAGAACATGGAACGTCCCTACGGAAAACAGGTAAGTACTATGAAGAGAATGTTAATGTCTCCCATCTTATGTTATTTCATATATTACCGTTATGTTTCTCCATCATTATCGCTCATGCTTTACATACTCGCACAATATTCGTACCGACGTCCTTCTCTTTGGACGCCGTGTTCATGCCCACAGTGGACGAGGAGACGGCGCGGATCCGCGCAGCTAGCAGCAGAGTTACGGAAACCCTCCTTTATTCCGGAGGTGCTATTTTGAGACATGATTTTTGTGTACATGTATTTCGGGCACGGCGGGGTCCTGTCCCGCCCATATGTCTAGTATTTCAGTAGAGGCTCGTAGATACGTATGTGTGGGTAGTATGATCCCGTAGTCTTTATGTAAATGAAAGCTTATGTACATTATTATCATTTTGGTAGCCCAAGGGCCTACGTTATACAAGTAAACATGTTTTATATGAAAGTCGTTTTCTATGATTATAAACGACAAGAGAATGAATAAAGACAGGTTAAGCAGTAGAATGAGGGGTGCTCGGTGGTCAGCCCCGGGTATCCGTCGCGGCCCGTAGGTCGGGTTGTGACACGCAGCCCTCGAAGAAAGGGGGTTCAAAATCAATATGTACCGAGTATGTAATTAACTACGTAATCATGATAACCAAATACGTAAAATAAATATGGTATGCGGTAATGTCAAAATATTTAGTTAAAATATAAGTCATGCATAGGCTCTTAGAACGATGGTCGCCCGCGGTCGATGGCGCCATACCACATCATATCCGAAGGTTTCAAATCTCCAACACCCGACATATCATATCACATCATAAAGCCGTACCCCCCGTAATATATATATATACACGGTACCCGGCCAAAAAGGGACTCGGCGTACGGAACACATCATACTCCGAATATATCAAAGTGCACACGAGCATAACCGGAACCGGATCCGGTGAAAGAAGTACTAACCATATGCACGAGCGGAGTCGTGAGTGACAATAATATGCATAAAATCATAATCATAAATCATCAAGTAAGTAAGAAATCCATATGCGGAAGTCAAAGCGAAAAAAGTATTAAATTTTTCCCGAAAGTCATTAAGGATAGCATAGAAAAGCCGCGGGCCCCACGGACGGGTTCCGACCCCCACCCGAGCCCGACTACGAGAGTTAGGGGAAAGTTATGTCTTATGAACTTACCTATTATGTTTTGGGGCGTTCCGAGCTCGTATGCAAAAGTTACGGGCGTTTGAAGTTCGGGACCCTTTTTAATAGCAAAACACTTTATAAGACTTTTGAAATGCAATCTTTTGAAAACATAAGAACCTTAGTTTGGTTACATTAAAGAGTAGATCTTTAGGAATGGACCAAGTACGTAACTAAGCTCGGATTCTAAGAGTGGAATTACCCCGAGGCTCGGGTCATAGCCTAGTAGTACTAAGACATGCCAAAGAATAGAAAGTAACGCCTTACATACCTCTTCCGCTCGCAAGATAAGCCAAGCCTCAACTCTCGGATGCTCCAAGATCTACATAACGCCAAATATATCAACATTAGCTACACGCACTTATGCATTCAATTCCAAACGGACATTAAATTCTACAGAAATTTCGGCAGCATTTCCCCTGTAAATACACCAACCCCGAGATTTCAACTCGGCTAATTTCAACAACAACCAAACCAACAACCAAACTACAATATCAATAATCAATTCCCAATGCATTCTAACATTACTAGTTCTTCCTACACGACTTTAACAACATACATAATATTCCAACAACATTCAACAACACTCATAATATAGTCACTTCAACTACTTACGTTCAATCTAATATCCGCGTTTATACATTCGACTACTAATCCAAAACCATTCAAACAATATTCAAGAACGTTTTAAACAATCCATACAATTTTCCAAACAACCCAAATAAGGCTCCAACTCACCCGAATTTGTCTCCAAACCCGAGAATAACATGATCTACATTCTTTCCTTCCAAATTCATGAATTACACTAATAATCCACACATTAACAATATAATCCGCATAAATACAAAAATTACATAAAATTCACATAAACTTCCAAACCATCCCATAACCAACATAACATTATTTTGAGTCATCAAACTTGCATTTTCCCTCATAAAATCCATAACGACGATAACGAAAATATTAACGACGATTTGTTCATTCACCACCATACTAAAGGGGAACCATTCGGCCAACATCAAACACCCACACAAAGATGATTTTCATTCTTTTCTTCACACTACGACAATCAAAACATGCTAATTAGAATTAATACATTGCCTATAACACAATACACACACACACGGCCAACTACCTTTCACACGGCCCAACTTCAACTTCTTTTCTAGCATGAATTTCTTCCATTTTAGCATACTACGACACATATAAACCATGTATAACACATAAAACAAGATCAAAACTCACCTTTCTTCTTCAACTTCTCAACTTGCCAAAGTTGGTAGATAGAGAAAACGAGTAAACTATTGCCCGAAACAACGACTCCACGTTACTTAGCACCCTTGAATTAGCAAGTTTGCTTGAAGAATTTATTTTTTTGATGGCTTGATTTTGTTCTTGATTTCCAAGGGGTTGGCCGAAACCCTCTTCTTTTTCTCCTCTCCTTGTTTTCTTGATTTCTCTAGAATTTTTCTAAGTATGGAATATGTTGTATAAGATGACTAAGTCATCTTTAAGTAACCATACATTCACCATCCATGTGGCCATGGCCCACCCAAAGGTGGCCGGCCACATGGTGCCTTTTTTTCTTTTTTTTTTTTGAATTTTTCAAACTTTCCAAAAATAGCACACTTACTAAAAATGGAAAATTTCCTCCAAGTGTTTCCTTAACATTTTCATACCATTAAAATCATACACAACTTAAGTCTTTAGGACACACAAAAGTCTCTACTTCACTTCTCGGGGTAGTCTTGTTCTCACTTATCGTAATTCACCCAAGTTGTCCCGTTGCTCTCAAAATACGGATATAACATCCTCCCCCTTTAGAACATTCGTCCTCGAATGTTAAACTAACCTTACGGGTCTTACAAACAATTCGGGGGAGTTCTTTTGTAGATATTACACACAATTCATTTATTGCTCAACATAATTCAGTAAAGAATTTAAATTACCTGTGGGCACCGAAAATAAGTGAGGATACTTTTTCTTCATCTGCTCCTCAGCTTCCCAGGTCATTTCCTCTCGGTTATTATTCCGCCACAGCACCTTAACGGAGGCCACATCTTTGTTCCGCAACCTTCTTTCCTGACGATCCAATATAGCTACCGGCTGCTCCTCATAGGATAGTTCCTCCGTGACCTGGACATCATCCACAGGAAATATTCTGGAAGGGTCACCAATGCATTTACGAAGCATAGAAACATGAAATACCGGATGCACTGCGCCCAGATCAGCTGGTAGATCCAATTCGTAGGCAACTTTGCCTATTCTCCGAATAATCTGATAAGGCCCAATATATCTTGGACTGAGCTTCCCTTTCTTGCCGAATCTCATAACACCTTTCATAGGTGATACCTTCAGGAATACCCAATCACCAACCTGAAATTCCAAGTGCCGACGTCGATTATCTGCATACGATTTCTGTCGACTCTGGGCCGCTAATAATCTCTCCCGGATCAGCTTCACTTTGTCTACCGCTTGCTGGATCATATCTGGGCCAATTAATTTAGTTTCTCCAACATCGAACCAGCCAATTGGTGACCTGCATTTTCTGCCATATAACGCCTCGTACGGAGCCATCTGGATACTGGAGTGGTAGCTATTATTATAAGCAAATTCGACCAGCGGCAAATGATCATCCCAGCTACCTCTGAAATCAATAACACAGGCCCGTAACATATCTTCTAGCGTCTGGATAGTACGCTCGGCCTGTCCGTCAGACTGAGGATGGAATGCTGTACTAAGACTTACCTGGGTCCCCAATCCTTCTTGAAATGATCTCCAGAAATTTGCTGTAAACTGGGCACCTCTGTCGGAGATAATAGATACGGGAACTCCATGAAGCCTCACTATCTCCTTAATGTATAATCTGGCATAATCCTCAGCTGAATAGGTGGTCCTGACTGGGAGGAAATGGGCTGATTTTGTCAGCCTATCAACGATAACCCAGATGGAATCATACTTCCGTGGAGTGCGAGGCAAACCTGTAATGAAATCCATATTAATTATCTCCCACTTCCAAGCCGGAATCTCCATCTCCTGTAATAATCCTCCGGGTTTCTGGTGCTCGATCTTAACCTGCTGACAATTCGGGCACTGAGCGACGAATTCTGCTATATCCTTTTTCATACCATCCCACCAGTATAGACATCTGAGGTCGTGATACATTTTTGTGGCTCCTGGATGAACAGAATAACGGGCATAATGTGCCTCGCCCATAACCTGTCACCGTAACTCAGCAACCTCAGGTACGCACAGTCTGCCCCTGCGTAATAATACTCCATCCGGTGTAATCTCGAACGAAGTCTTCTCCTTTTCACGGGTTGTGTCTCTGTAATGAACCAGAACAGGATCTTCATATTGGCGGCGCTTTATTTCTTCCAGAATAGAAGATTCAAGAACTTCACGAACAGAAATCCCAGCATCCCCGCATTCGGCCAAACGGACTCCAAGGCTTGCCAGCTGATGAATTTCACGAACTATTTCTTTCTTTTCTGATGGCACGTCCGCTAGGCTTCCCATAGATTTACGGCTGAGGGCATCTACTACAACATTTGCTTTCCCAGGATGGTATAGAATATCAACATCATAATCTTTCAGCAACTCTAACCATCTTCTCTGCCGCAAATTAAGCTCTTTCTGCTTAAAGATATATTGGAGGCTCTTGTGATCGGTATAGATATCAACATGAACGCCATATAAATAATGTCTCCATATCTTCAGGGCATGAATCACCGCTGCGAGCTCCAGATCATGAGTGGGATAATTCTTTTCGTGCTTTTTGAGCTGTCGGGAAGCATAAGCTATCACTCTGCCGTGCTGCATCAATACACAACCCAGTCCAACACCAGAAGCATCACAATAAATAACATACCCGTCTGGCCCTTCAGGAAGTGTCAAAACTGGAGCTGTAGTCAATTTCTCCTTCAGCAACTGGAAGCTCCGTTCACAGGCATCTGTCCACTGGAATTTGGCTCCCTTCTGAGTTAGCCTTGTTAAAGGCGCTGAAATAGAAGCAAATTTCTCCACAAATCTTCTGTAATAACCAGCCAATCCCAGGAAGCTACGTACCTCTGTCGGCGTCGTAGGTCTGGGCCAATTCTTCACTGCTTCGATCTTCTGGGTATCCACCCGGATGCCGTCAGCTCCAATAATATGTCCCAAGAATGCCACTGAGGTCAGCCAGAATTCACATTTAGAAAATTTTGCATATAATTTCTGGTGTCGAAGTACCCCAAGTACCGTCCTCAGATGATTCGCGTGCTCTTCTTCTGACCGAGAATAGACCAAAATATCATCAATAAATACGATCACGAACATATCCAAGAACGGTCTGAATACCCGATTCATAAGATCCATGAATACCGCCGGAGCATTCGTCGTCCAAAAGACATAACTCGAATTCATAATGCCCATACCGGTCCCGAATGTCGTCTTGGGAATATCTCGCTCCCGTACTCGTACCTGATGATAGCCCGACCGCAGATCTATCTTGGAGAAACATTTAGCTCCCTACAACTGATCAAACAAATCGTCAATCCTGGGAAGGGGGTATTTATTCTTTATAGTTACCTTATTCAGTTGCCGATAATCGATACACATCCGCAGCGACCCGTCTTTCTTTCTCACAAATAATACCGGCGCTCCCCAGGGTGACGTGCTGGGTCGGATGTAGCCCTTCTCTAGTAAATCTCTCAGCTGCTCTGTCACACCCCGATCTTACTAGAGTGTGATGGGCACCCGACCCCATACTCGGAGCTGAGCGAACCCGCTGACTCTTATTGCACATATGAACTACGTTGTTTTTTTTTTTTTTTTTCACTAGCATTAACATAAATAGCACAATTAAGAGCATAGGCTAATAAGCTTTGCGACCATACTATACAGCGACGGGGACAATCAGGAGTACAAGATAGCTACTGTACATATCTGTCTACGAGCCTCTAAACATAGTACACAATATACATAGGAAGGGCCGAGTACTGCCGTGCCCGAATATATACACAAAAGTAGTACCAAGGAACTGGGGCTCCGAAACAACTGGAGCGCCGCAAAGATGCCGCCGAGGAACTCCTAGAATCGATCCCATTGCCCGCCGACTCGCGCGGCATGAAACGCAGCCGCCCACATGAAGGGGCGTCACGAATAATGTACCGAGTATGTAAGACATGGAAAATAACATAAACAAGAGCATAGATTATAAGTAGCAACATCATGGGGTCATGGATATATACTGAGATAAGGAAATAACCTGTGCATAGGAACACCCCTTTCAGGCCGGAGACCATGCATGCTTGTTGTCTTTTTTGAAAAACATTTCTTTTCATAGATATAGAAAATAGAGTTTATATCATGTCGTAGTGGATCATAGTATCATAGCATAGCATAGTGTGTCATGGTGTCATAGCATAGCATAGTATATCATAGTATCATGGCATAGCATAGTATATCGTAGTATCATAGCATAGCATAGTATATCATAGTATCATAGCATAGCATAGTATATTATGGTATCATAGCACCGAAATGTTGTCGGCTCGCCCACATAGTACCGAATACATCGGCTCGCCCATAAATCCCGCGTCCGGGCATCCCGCGTCCGGGATGATAAGCCAGCTGACCAGGTGGCAATGAAACATAGTTTCCTTCCCAATTCCCAAGTATCCCTACCTCCCACCCCATGTACAAGTACAGTTTTCATATACATATATTATATAAGCATGCAGGAGAGCCCAAGAAAATCATGTATCCATCGGAGTGACGTAAGGTCGGGAACCTCCGATTATATTATAGAATAATTAAGGGCGCTTATCTCACCTTGAAGGGATGATTAATATAAGGCGAGACTATTAGTGGAGAGCAACATCATGAGAAAGTATAACACAGATCATAGGGCATTGTTCGTATACTTAGAATCTTTAAAGGAAAACATTATTCATGAGTAGAGTCGAGGATTCAAGAATAGTTTAACGTTCTCATCTCGTCACTGGAATCATAGACTTGGAACCTTTAATCATAGAATCATCATTTTCCATCATAGAGCCATAGTCGTCGTCTTAGTCATTAAGGCTTGCAATATTGTAAAGCTTAGTTTTTGAAGAAAAACGAATATTTTGGAAAACATTTGTAAACTTTTAGGAAGGAAAATCCTGTTTTGGAATCGAGGGATTTGTTAAAACAATTATTATTGAGCAGTCGGAATGATGTCCAAAAGTTTCCTTAAATTATAGAATGAAAGTAAGCTAAATGGAACAACAGGAAAGAATTCGGGAATAGTGGGCCCACCTCGAGTCGGCTGAGGTGGCGTATCAAATTTACGTATATTACACTTCATGGCGTCTCTTATGAGGGTCTTAGGGCAATCGAGTCCTATTTGGGTAAGTTCTAGATGTTCAAAAAGTTTTCCGACATTTCGCGCAAGTTCTAATGCAATTCTACTGAATGAATAGTGGTTAATTTCAATCTCGGATTTCTAGAGTTAGGAAAGTCCCCGAGGCGCGAAATCAAGCCTACACGTCTAAGACATGCCAAAGAAAGGAAATGAAGTCTTACATACCTCTTTTTGCTCCTTATGCTATTCCAAATTCAAGCTCCAACTCCGCCAGAATCTACAATTTGGTCATATTTACCAAATGTTAGTTCAAGTGTCTAGAAGTAAAATCTCAAAGTGACACTTGTCTACCGGAATTTCGGCAGAGACTTCCCCGTAAATACATCATTCCCAAAAATCATCTTAGCCAATTCTCATCAACAACAATCCGGGAATTCAACCCGGCCAAACTATCAATCATAATATCACAACCATATTAACAATTTCCAATTTCAATCCAAGATACATTCTAACAACTTAGTCAATATACTACTTCCATCAAGACCTTCCAACTCCAATGAAAACAATAACAACCTAGTAATTCACATACCAACAATATCATACAAGTCTCATTATCTTCCATGCATGCAAGAACACTATATTCAAGTTACATAATCTCTACACCAAGTCTCCAATTACCACAATTTCTCTAATATCCTTAAGCTTCTATTAGCAACATAACTCACCCAATAACGATTAAAACATTGAATAAAATCAATTCACTCTCTTCCATATTGCACCACAACCACACGGCCATACCACTATACACACAACACACGGCCAACATCATACATACACAACTACCACCTCTCCAAAATCATTCAACTTCCATTATCAACATAACATTCACAACAATAACAACCAAACACTAAACAAAATAGTTAGTACATAATTCCTACACACATATATACATAGACGGCCACACTTCCATCTTCATGTTCCATATGAGTTTCATCCATTTTTGTGTACTACAACATATAAAATCGTCCATAGCACATAAACAAGAGATTAACCTTACCTTTTTCTTCAATTCTTCACTTGGCTTCAATTGGAAACTTATCAAGGTTATTGTTTTCCTTGCTCCAAAGGACCTTCCACTATGTTAAGGACTCTTCAAGGAATGGTTTGGCTAGGAGAAACAAGTTGAAACTCTTCTCTTCTCTTTTCCTTTTTTTTTTCTCTCTCGGTTTCTCTTTCTTAAAGTGGCCGAATGGCCATGTCTCTTCTCTCCTTCTTTCTTTTGTTCTTTGCTCCTTGAAAATTCTAGAGAAATCATGAATATTAATAAGACTTCCTACATATATATCCACACAGTCTTCCACCAATTTCCATTATTTATAAATAGGTCCCTCCAAATAAAAATATAGCCACATGATCCCTCTCTTCCCTTCTCTAGAAAATTCATCCATTTCCTTGGATTTTCTTAAAATAAATAAAGAAGACTAAATGTCTTCCTTTGTAAGATTTGGTCCACATTTCCCTTTATGCCCTTGGCCTTTCTTAATAATTCCGCTTTTAAATGCTTCATAAGCCATTCATATGCTTAACAAAATAAAAATAGGGTCTTGCTTGTCGTCCTCCCGCAATTGTCTTGAATTATCCGATTGCACAAAATGCGGGATATAACATGCTCTTTTAATTCTTTTAATTATGTCGGTGCCATTCTGTACGGGGGAATAGATATAGGCTGAGTGTCTGGCAGCAGATCTATCGTGAATTCTATCTCCCGTTCAGGAGGAAGACCTGGAAGCTCGTTTGAAAATACATCTGGGAATTCATTAACCACCGGAACGACCGAATAGTCGTGCTTCAGGCTTTTAGATCATGTACATGAACCAGATGGTAAATATAGCCTTTTCTGATCATTTTTCTTGCCTTGAGGTATGAAATAAACTTACCCCTCGGCGTTGCTGTATTACCTGCCCACTCTATAACCGGTTCACCTGGGAATTGGAAGCGGACTATTTTCTTTTGACAATCAACACTAGCATAACAAGAAGCCAGCCAGTCCATGCCCATAATGACATCAAACTCGATCATATCTAGCTCTATCAAATCTGCCTTAGTGCAACGATCACAGATAATTATCGAACAATCTTTATATACCTGTCTGGCTATAACAGAATCCCCTACCGGAGAGGCTACCTCAAATGGTTCTATTGGTTTAGGTTTAATCCCAATTTTACCCGCAATAAGAGGAGAAATATATAATAAAGTAGAACCAGGATCAATCAATGCATATACAAAAGAGAAAACCAATAATGTACCAGCGTAACCACGTTAGGCGACGCCTCCCGGTCCCGACGGCCGGCTAACACATATATGCGGTTCGAAGGACCGCTAGAACCGGCCGCTCCACCACGGCCTCTACCGTGGC